>NW_005054468.1:198296-201317 GCF_000277835.1 Geospiza fortis
GAATGTTTTTGTTTTTCTGTGTAGCTACTACTCACAGAAGCTTGTGAGCATTGGATTTTACTGGGTTTGCTACCTTCTGCTGTTTAGGGCCCAGGTACTGATAGTGCAAAGGTTTTGGGGCTAAAGTGTTAGGAACCAGTGTTGGGAATCCAGAAAAATGTCAGAAAGCTGAACTGTTGCCTATTTAAAGAAAAAAAAAAAGAAGCCAAGAGCTGTTACTATGTACTTTTCTAATACTGTATTCAAGCATTTTGTTATCGACTTGAATATTAATTTTGTTATAAATACTATTCTTCTATGAAGAATATAGCAAATACAATTTTTTAGCTCTCCTAATGCAAATTACTTAACTGTGTTTTTAATAATTAAATAGTTAATAATAATTAATACTAGGCTTACCATTAAAATTTGTGATTTCTGAGATACATTTTGAAAACAGACTGATTTGCTGGCCTAGCTTGGCAAAACACCACAGCAGCATGGTTTCAGAAGGATATTACAAGAATGTCTGGGCCTGGTATGAAGAAACAGTAAAAGCAGGCTGTGACTAATTCCCCTAGTGGTATAAAATCTTCCTATTTTCCATGGGTAGCTCCTTTTTAAAACCATGTGTATTGATATTGGCTCCTGTTTGTGACCATTACATTAATTGCATTCTAATTACATTAGAAAATTACATATAGATGTTCCATTGCCCTGACCCCCATTTGCAAGCCTAGTAAAACAGTAGTCAAATGATTCATAGTAATGGGAGAGCTAAAAAAAGAAAAAAAAATCGTGTTATATTCTTCGTGGAAAATCCCAGCTTGTCAGTGGGAATTACTAGGTTATTACAGGCTTTTTTAATCTGCTTTCTTCCCTCTAATCAAGCCTAGGAGCCTATAAATAGTTTTCAGGTGCACTCTTGAATCAGGTGTTTCCTAACTGAAGATTGTTTTCTGGTATCACCTGAAAACTGCTATAAATTCATGGTCCATAATGATTTGGCTCATTTGCTGCTGGGCCAATATATTCTCCTTCTGTATATCCTTTAGCCCATAGAGAACCATAAACATCTAATTGTGTTAAACCTCAATATTATCAATGGCTCCTTTCTGTCCATCACAATTTCTCAAGAGAAGGAGAAATTCCTTGAGACACCTTCTAATAAACGGGCTATGATGTTCAGTGAAAAAGTTAAAAATTAACAAGGATATGTAATTACCTGTTCTGGAAAGTGTTATTTTTCTTGAGGAATCATGAAGTTGACAGGTTGGCTGAGCCCTAAATGTTTATTTTGTATTGGGAACTTGAGCATCTCTTAATTATTTGCATTGTGAACTTGTAATCTCTTTTTGCAGAGGAAAGTACAAACTAGTTCTCCCAGTTTAACTGTACCTTCTTCTGCGTGTTCTGTTGCTTGGGCTTTGGGACAAAGATACTCAGAAGTGACGTGGTTCTTGGTCAACAGTGTTTGAATCTGCTTCACACATTATCTGCAGGTGTTATTGTTATGCAAGTACTTTGTGTAAAACCTTTTCTCTTTCCATTTTACTGCAATGGACACCTGACTAGGAGTTCTTGGGGATAAATTGCTACAAACTCAGTTTTGCAGCCAGGTCTAGTCCGGGGATATGGTGCCCAGGCACCAGGACAGACTGGCACCTCCTCATCACCATTCATCCACTTGTCTTGATCTTGGGTGT
This sequence comes from Geospiza fortis, assembly GCF_000277835.1. Taxonomy (NCBI): domain Eukaryota; kingdom Metazoa; phylum Chordata; class Aves; order Passeriformes; family Thraupidae; genus Geospiza; species Geospiza fortis. Next base: position 199,982 of record NW_005054468.1, read on the forward strand.
TCAGCTGCAGTTCCTCTTCAAATTTCCCTCTGTGGAAAGAAAGGGGATGTTTACAAACAGCTAATGTGTTGTGAGAACCATGAGTATTATCCAGCCCTCCACAAGACCATTCAAATTATGCAGTTGGTTTTTTTTGTTTGGTTTTTTTTTCCTCTTTTTTAGCAAGTTGTAGTGTAACCTGCAAGGTGAATTTGATATGCACCGATGTAAAAATGTAATTTTTCTTTTAACAGTTATTTAGAGGAAAGCTTGGGAGTGTTTCATACTGTGACTTGTGACTTGCAAGTTTTGGTTTAACTCATGTCCTAGGTGAACCTTAACATGTGACATTTTACCCTTAAAAGGATGGATTTGTTATATAATAGTTTGCACAGATGTCAAATTTTTGCTGCTAACATCTAGTCCAGTTGTCTTTAGTAAATGGGGATATGAAGAATTGCCTTAAGCACTTTAGATATTTTTTTTAGACTGTTTTTTTTCTGAACTAGTGTCTCTCCAGCACCCATCATCATAGGAAGATGAGCGACACCACACTGCTCCCAGTGATGCTTTTTGTTGCAGTTGGTGCAGGGTTTGTGCTTGCAGCTGGACAGGGATGCCTGCAGCCTGTGGAGTTACCTTTTCCTTTGGGAATCCACTTTCAGGGATTTGGAGAGGGGTTCCTCTTTGGCAGTGGATCAGATTTTTTTGAAGGTCTGTAGTTCAATCCACCAAGCTTATTTACTCTGGAGCCAATACTGCATGGTGGCAAAACAGGAGTTTTCTGCTCTATGACCAAAAGGAGATGCTTAATTTTTTTTTCTTTTTCTTTTTTTTTTTTTTCTTGTTAAGTACTTACTGCTGGTATTCTAAAGTTATTTTAACTCAGAAAGCCTGACTTTTGAGGAACTAAAGGTTTTCTTTGAGGTATTAATACATCAGATGAGCATAGCTGCCATTGTCCCGTGGAAAACTAAGAACTGTGTTAACTGCAGCTAGAGATGTCAGTGTCAGACAGGATGATTAAAATAAACAAACAAACAAACAAAAAAAAACATCTGGGGATATAATTGCTTCTGCAAATAACCAAACAGGCAGGGCAGAGGTGGCAGGTTCATTTTTCAGAAATGCAGGAAAAGCAGGGTCGAAGCAGAGCATTTGTACACAAAAACGGGATTTTGTGTACAAGTTCCGTTTCCTCACCCCTCCCACGTTTCAGATGGAGACCGGGGCAGCCACCTGGGAGCGTGTTGGGCCTGTCCGTGTTTTTATTTTGAGGCGTGCGTGGTGTTGGATGGACGCTGACCGTGACTTGTGTTGATGTCGTGCCCCAGCGTCGCTATTTTTGGGTGTCCTG
>NW_005054468.1:201817-202087 GCF_000277835.1 Geospiza fortis
GGGTACAGTCGGGGTTGGGTTCCCAGCCTGGTATCCGAGTCACTGTGTCAGCCAGGGCCATCCGATTCCTCCCGCAGGGAATGATGCCCCCGCCAGCTTCCAGCCGCCGCGGCTTTCCGCCCTCAGCTCTCGTTACTCGGTGGCTTTTGTCGCCTCCCAAGTCTCAGCGAGCTCTGTCTGAGGGCTCTGCCGAAGAGAGGCAGCATCTGCTGGGAGCAGGTTTTCCAATGGATTTTCTGTGGCGGGGAGAAATACCCACAATTTTTTTTT
>NW_005054468.1:202097-224487 GCF_000277835.1 Geospiza fortis
TTTTGCAGTCGCCTTAGGGTTTTGTGACTCAGTGCTCCTAAAGTGCTGGATGCCACAGTTTAAATCCTGCTTTATACCTGGCATGCTGTTTGTACCTCTTTTTATACCTCACCTGGAACGTCCAGGCGAGTGATTTTCTGCAACAGCAAAGGAAGTGAATGTTACTGTAAATTAAATCCTCTGGTGGCTCTTAGTTTACATTTGCAACTCTGATTCGACAAAGGAACTCCCTTTATTTTCACAGAAGAATCATGTAGGTTTCAAAGCACCCTGACTTGTTTTTTGGCTTTTCTTTCCTTATTAAGTGCAGGCAATGTCAGTGGCAGCTGCTGCAACCTTCAACTTCTTTCTCACCGTTTCTGTTTTTTAAACAACAACTGAGAAATTCTCAGGGCTTTGGAAAAGCCAAAAAGCTGAGCCGCGAGCTGCCTTGACTCTCTCACGTGAAAATGCTGTCCTTAAAATTGAATTGTCTAGGATTACACCTGGAAAGACTGAGGCACAGTGCCATGTCCCTGCCCCTGTGGTATTTGCCTGACAGGGTTTGTCATCCACCTATTTTACATTTGCTGGCACATTGGCTTGGAAACCTGAGGCCTCACCACTCAATGCTTGCATGTTTGGAGGTCCCTGAGGCTTGGGTTGTCCTTCTAAATATATTTAAGCTATGGCAGTTGTTTATGATTTCATATTCAGCACTGTAGCTGCATGACCAGAGGCACAACTCCATTATCCATGAGGTGGATAAATGCCCCTGGATGTCATGTTAAGAAAACAAGGATTCAGCTGAAACTTTGGGGTTTTTCTCTTCTTTCTCCCTTTCCCTTCCCTTCTTTTTGTTATGTTGTTTTTTTGTTTTTTTTTTTTTGGTTGTTGTTGTTATTGTTGTTTTGGTTTTTGTTTTGTTTTGTTTTGTTTTGTTTTGATAGAATGGAGCAGCTTTTTCCAAAGCCAGAGGAAGCCAGTCAGGCCAAGACAGCACTAGATGGGTATGTACAGTGTCGCTGGTTCATGCAGCTCTTCTACAAGTCTCAGAACTCACTTGGAACTGCAAATCCAGGGTCCAGTTCTCACTCTTCTCACTGTCACCGGGCTCTTTCTGTTTTGAAGGAGGAAGAGATACACTTTGTAACTTTGCTCAATACACTTTGTAACTTTGCTCAGTAAAGAGAGTATGGAAACATCCCTGTAAGGTAAAACTGAGAAATAGCTACATCTTCACAGCCTTTGCCAATGCAGTCCTTTGATTTGTTGGTAATATTTTAGGAAGAAACACTTGTTCTTTCTGAGACAGAAGTGTTGATCCAGGGTTTTGTGTCCTTTCAAGCTGGGTGTTGAACAGATTGCCTGCTTTGCCATGCAGCTTCCTTGTTGCTCTGAGAAGCTCCTGGGGCACACAACCCTCCTTTGTCCACTGCAGGTGTTCAACCTGCTGGTCTCTGTTCTGTTACCTGCTTGTGCTGGGTTGTAAAGCTCTTCCCAAGCCGGAAAATGTCAATTTCTGCATTCCCCAACTGCATTCCAGCCCTCATGACTAGTGCTGGGAGTGCTCTTAGGTGCTTGAAATGGGATATTGTGTCTTGCAAGATTGCATGCAACCAAAAACACCCACCCTGGGGAATCAGAAGGTCCCTTGTCATATTTGTAGTTGGGATTTGTTTGGAAACAGTTTTACAGAAGACTTTTTGTTAACTGATCTCCCAGTGGAAAAACAGCACAGATGGTTAAGGAGAAGGATGTGCTGGGAGCTGGCTGCCTTTCGGTTTGGATGCAACATGATAATGTTGCTAATTAGCAGAATGGCCATTTAAAGGCCTGGTTTCTGCTGAGCAGGAGGGAAGGTGCTCTGGCTAAGAGCTGTCCCTGGAGAAAATCCAGACCATGTGAGGTGTCATGGTCACAGGGGGCTTTCCAGAGCTCTCCTAAAGGTTTAACTTGCTCTTCTGAGATCAAGGATGTGCCATGATCCTGCCACCTGCTGCACTTCAGGCTTTCTTTAGAGTCCCTGCAGCGATGTGTCCAAAATACTAAATTTGAACACTAATTTCTCGTGGTGACTTAACATCAAGGCCATGTTTGGCTATCGTTATGGTTTTTTTAACTTATTTAAGTTTCAGCTGAAAGCATCTGTTTTCCTGGAGCAGTGATGGATTGGGAAGGTGGATACTTTTGCACAGATTTTTTTCCTGTTCATCACTCTGGTGTGCCAGTTTTGGTCACAGAAGTAATACGAGCACATGACTCACCTTTCAGCTTTGTGTAGCTAAAATCACTGTGAGGGTGGCCTTGCTTGTGCCTGTATCACACAGGTGATGCTGCTGCCAAAACTCTGTTGTTGACCCACATCCTGAGCTCATGTTTTCACATCTCCCTGAAGCCAGAGCTTTAAAATCTTTAAATGAAAATGTTACAGTTGAATACATTTAAGTGGCAGGGTGACTGTGGCTGCTCTAAGTGGTTTCTGTGTGCCATGGACATTTAAATGTGCTTGATTAATGTTCTCCACTGAATCAAGTTAATAACCCCTTGCATTAGGCACAGAACATTCTTGCTGCAGCTTTTTTACTCCTTATGCAACATCGAGTACCCTGGGTAGACAGAATCCAAATTCTGTGTGGCATTTGCATCCCTCCTTCTCACTCAGCCTCACAACTGTTTGTGGAAGTGAAGTGTACACTCAGAGGATGTATTTGGGGGATAAGATTTCCTTCTTTCAGTGGGTTGGGGTGTCTTTCTGTCGAAGAGTTTTAATGCAAAGATGGTCTTTCTGTCCTCTCTCAAACAGCACGTGGTTAGGAAATTCCTGGTATTAATATCCAGTCACAATATTCCAGTGTATTTGATCGATCCTTTGATTCTGGGATTGGTTGATAAAGACATTGAGCAGATCAGAAGCTCTCCTGATGGCCCCAGCCCAGAATGCAAATACTTCTGTGCTCCAAGAGACTTCACTACCTTTGCACTACTAGACAAAACATGGAAACATGATGTAAGTGCGTGTTTTCTGTTCACATTTGTGTATTTTAATGCATTCTTTGATGTTCTTTGATGTTGTCACATAATGCTTCCATGTTTGTATCTGAATTCATGTGGTGGTAATATTGTAGGCAGAGGAAACTTTGTTTGAAAGTAAAAGTTGCCCATTTACTAGCCTGGATACATTAGGAGTAATTTATAGCTGAAACTTTTTAGAAGCTGTCTGCAATATTAAAAAAAACCACTGGTAGTCAGAGTCTATGCCAGAAGGAAAGAAAGAAGGTCTGTTAGAAAGGAAGAAGGAGAACCTGGAGCCTGTAATGTAGGTGCATCAGTTATAGATCTGGAGTTTGGGAATTTATCAAGAAGGAAATGCAGTTATTGATGTGACAATTATCACAGTCTGCTGATTTACATTTATTTTAGCACATCTTTGTAATTAATACCATTTCACTTAATGTATTGCTGATACTTAATGGTATCTCTGGTTCTCTGTGGTGTTACGACATTTTTAATGGCTGTGTTAAAAATAGAGGTGTAGCATGTGATGAAGGACAATTTTAAATCCAATATTATTTCATCAATTAAGTGTCATCTGGAAATATTTATTAGAATAATTTCTACAGACTAAAAATACCAGTGACAAACAGCTTTTTTTTCCCTTTTTTTAAATTTAATTTTTTAAATTTTAATTTTTAAATTTTATATTTAATTAGAAAAAGCAGAAGACACTGAAATGATCAGTGACTATTTCACTGACAAACTTGAGTGAAGAAGGGTGTCACTCTGGGCCTAATTGGGCAGCTGTTTTACCCACAGGTGTGAAGGAATTCCAGAAACTAAGAGAAAAGTTGTATGGCAACACACTGAGATAAATCCATTTTCCCATTGCTTTGTGTCTCACTGGTAATTTCTGTATCATTCAGGGGAGCAGCTGATATGCTTATACAGAACATTTCAAGGGGGGGATTTGAAAGGCTCTTCAGGTGCTGATTGTTTTGGTTTTGTTTTAAATCAGCCAGAATTTAATTCCCTTTGTAGAAATATGAAATCCTGTTACTTGAGGGCAGTGCTTAGTGTTTGGTGAGATTTTTATTTGCCCCACAAAAGAAGGTTTTGGACTAATCATTTTTGTGTTATTATTCAAGGACTTAGGAACACCAAATTTGGCAGAAGAACAATTTTAGAGAATAGTTTCACAGTGCAGGGTAGGGTGCTATGGCAAGGAACATACCTAATCCAAGCATGGTTTACAACATTTATTTGTTGTTTTATTTTGTAATTTGAAGGACAAAATTTAAGACAAGGAAAGAAGGTGGTTGGAATTGCTTGTGACTGCTGGTCTTCAAGCTCTTAGAGACTTTTGATTCATTTGTGCTTAAGCCTGATTAAAAAATGAAAATGAGGAATGGTGTGAGTTAGTAATAAGCATTTAGCTTCCAATTTTAGGTTTCTCTAATCTTTAGCCTGCTCTGCCTCCTGTCTTCCTCTTTTTCAGGTGGGCCTGTTTAGAACTGCTGAGAAGATGGGGTTCCAGTGGCTAAAGATTATAAACAAGGACCCCCGCTTGGATGGGATGGATGACTTGTCTGGGATGGAAATTCCCTTGCACTACATATTCAAACTGGCATCCCATGCCATTCACCTGGTGGTCTTCTATGAGAGGAGTGGCAATTTCCTCTGGCACGGACCCCTGAGGCTCAAGCAACACATGGACAGAAAGTTTGTGCCTTTCCGGAAACTCCACTTCGGCCGCTACCCTGGAGCCTATGAAAAGTGAGCTCACAACAGGGGAAGGAGAAAGCCACCATGGCACTCCCAAAATTCCTTCCTCTGTGTGTAAAACTGCTCTCTTTCCTGTAGTCAGGTCCTAAGATTCAGCTCAGAGTCAGACCCCCCAGAGTGCAAGCTTTGAGAATACAGTTTCTGAGAAAATGAGAAAAATATTGAGGCATTTCACACATCAGAATAAATCTGTTTAACTTTTTCCATTAACTTGACCCCTTTCCTTCATCCTTTTAAAGCATGGAATCTGTATGAGTTATATGCCTAAATGTTCGAAGGAAGATGTGTAAGCTGTTAAATAATCCCTCTTCAATTGTTATGAAGGCTGAATAGTTTATAAAAGGAAATAGCTTCAAAGTACAGAGGAAAATTTGATTCTGAAGTGCATCCCATACTTAGACAACCAAACAGCCTGAATTTTAAGATGCACTGAACAACATCTCTGAACAAATTCAAGTCATGAGTCAGTAAAGGAATCAGTGATCTGACAAACCAGCTTGGGGTTTGGAGGTGTAGGAATTGTTTTTAAACAAAGTTTTGAAATGTGTGGGGAATTTGGTGAAGCTCTTGTTGCTTTTTTTCATTTATAATTGGTTTGGCCTGTATTTGGACAGAGGGATCACTGCCAGTAGTGTGCATTAAGATTATAACCTGAGTTAAAGGATAAAGTGCCATAAGATTTGTAATGGAATTAAATAGGGTAATATATTATCTCTCTTTCCATGCAGGCCAGAACTTCTGCTTGTTTCCATTGATGACTTAAAAGTTCAAATTCCAAAAAATCCGTCCAGTTTTCTAGAGGAGATGTCCCACTCTAGATTTCTTGAATGTAGGTACAGAGAAGCTCGGGCTTTCTTTCAGGTTAGTGGTAACTGGGTGGTGTCTCTGAGATGAAATATGTATTTTCACTGATGGACCCAAACCTAAGAACAATTCACTGATTTTTTTTGACCTAAATGGTACTGTTCACATGCACAAAGCTAAATGCAAAACTTGATTCTCATTCCACAGACTTACTAAGTGGTAATGAAATCAAAACTTTACCTGAAGATCATGGCCTTTTTTGTTTTTTGACTTGTGAGCACATTTTTTCCAAAGAGGGAACCAACATATCCATAGTTTTTACACACCTTTACCGTTACATGGATCTTATGTAAATAAAACTAACTTGTTTTATTAGAGACACAAATAAAACTTGTGTGTCTTCATGGCTGAAAACTTTCCTTACAGCAGTCCTCGAAATTTTGAGAAGTGTTTAATTTCACATTTTTTGAACTATGTCATGTAGTTCCATGTTCCTCATTTGGCTTATCTGAAATGGTCACATTCCAAAGTGACTGATTCAATTGCTTTTCTGACTGTGTAAGCTAATGTTTTCACCACTATTCATAGCATTGTTTTTAGAATTTTGCTGCTTGATTTAGCAGATAAAAATGCCTCTGCTGTAGTGTGGGGGGGCATTTTGTCCTAACTTGGAAAGCATATGAGTTATAAAGTGATCAAGAGCTCACAGTTAAGACTACAGGGTCAGAGTCAGGCCACTGAATCCGAGCCATCTCTGAGTTCATGGAAGGGGGGAAAAGGGCATTGGAGGCTCCAGTCTGCAGTCATTCAGGTGTTGGGGAAAGGGAGGACCACTCCTGTTCACTCTAGCAGGTTGCAAACCCTTGTTTGGGTAGCAGGGAGGGTCACAAGGGCATCCATGTGTTGTCCCTTCATGTTTGGAAGACAGAAAAATATAATCCACTCAACCTCCAGGCAGAAATCACCACAGGCAGAGAAAATGTGCCCCTAATGTTTATTGAACTTTGCTGGAGCTTTACACTGAGACAAGCAGCTTGCACCTGTTTTGAAAAGTTTATTTCGGCTGCTTGTTGCCCAAGAGCTCTTAAAAGAAATCCATCACAAAGCCGAGTGGTTGTTCCTTTGTTAGAATTGGTAATGTTTGCCCAGCCTCCCATGTTGGTTTTGGCTTTGCAGGGACGGCAGACCTTGCGACAGTTTTGTCTGGAAGATTTTTGTGTTCACACCGTTTCTCCTTGCCAGCTCTCCTTAAAACTCAACACCCAACTCTAACACTTGGTGGCGCCAAATAAATTAATCATGGAGTTCTGGAGCTTGGAAAAGCCTTGATGTGCCGGCAAGGACTGATTCTGTCCCTGTGTTCTCCTTGGACTCCAGGAACTGACTTCATCATGTGCAGAACAAGGGCTCACCCATGTTGCTGCCAACTGCTGAGAATCAGAGTCTAATACATATTTTCTTATTATAGTCTACTATAATGTGAATTTTCATTTTTGTGGTTAGGGAAAAAAAGGAAGGTTGATGATTCAGAGTTTTAATTTCCACTCTGTCATTCCAGTGCATGTTCTGAACATGAACTGTGTGTGTAAAAACAGATATTGGCCCAGGTATTACTTAAGTAAATTTTTTAATGCTATTTTTCCCTAGGATCCTGAAAAAATAAAGGGGCAAGTTTGCTCTCTGATAGTAACTTGCTTACTCTTACCTTCCAGCTGTATCCTGATGATGCCTCTCTTGATGCAGTGGAATTCAGGAAAAAGGCAAAATCCTTGCTTCATCTGGCTGCCCTGACACTAAATAACTTGGGAGTGAAGTTCTGGCTGAGCAGTGGAACATGTCTTGGTAAAAATTTGTGTTGTGTTGCATTTTTAAACTCACCTGAAACTTTAAACACTTCATCCTCCACTGCTTGTGATGTCAGCAGAGGCCAAAAGTACTGGGGTAATAACTGTATTGCAATAGGCCTTTTTTCTCCTGAAAAAAAGCTTTTTCTTTAGAAACCTGAGCAGCAGAGATGCTGAGCAAATTTCCAGTGAAGCATTTAGTGTTGTTAGCAATTACCTGTGTTGTGTTCATCCCTGCTAGGAAGTAATCAACAGTTCCCTAATTTGTGTGACTTGGAATTCACTGAAGTGCCAGTTGGAAAATGCAGTAATGAGCACATTGTTCTGCTGTCCAAGTACACTCTAACCCTGTTTTTGTTCCCATGCAATAAGATGCTTGTCACTGACTTCTAAAGTACAGTTTACATTGATTTATTTTCTTTCAAAACAAACTTTTAATAAAATTGCAGTCCATTAGAGTAGGTAATGCAAATTTTCAGTTCTGCTGAAGGTACAAGTGTCTTATCACTGGTGAGGATTCTTTGTGAAGACTCATGTGTTCACATTTGCCTTGTATTTTTTTAATACTAGGAAATACAATTTTCTGAATGAAGAGTTACTAAAAGATGCCTTAATGAAACAGACAAAAGAATGTCCCACTTTGTGTCTTTCTGCTTTGCAGTGGTGATTGAAAGATGATTAACATCTTGGATGCAGTGTAAAACAATAGTTGCAAATCAGAAGCACAGCTGTGGCCCTGTAGCTGTTAACTGCTGATTAGATTTGGTCCCACATAAGGAATTTTTTTTTAATGCATTTAAATTAGGAAACTGAAGATACATTATCTTTGTTTTCTCTGACATTCTTGGCTTTCTGAAGGGAGAGACATGGCCATAAGTGCAGTAATACTTGTTTCCTTCTATGTGGTTCATCCCATACTAAAAAAAGGCAGAAGTCTTGTTTATGGCCTCAAAAGTCAAAGACTTTTGCCTGGTGATCTTAGGGCAGTTCATTTTTGTGTTGCTTTGTTTCTATTAAATTCACGTTCCTGAGTTAACTAGTTTGGGATTTTTCTGCTTTATTTTTCACCCTCAGGCTGGTTTAGGCAGTGCAATGTCATTCCTCACAGCAAAGATGTGGATTTGGGAATCTTTATAAGGGACTACAAAGCAGATATCATTCCAGCCTTTCAGAAAGCAGGGTTGCCACTGAAGCACAAATTTGGCAAGGTACATAGAAAATGAATATTTTACTTCATGTGTGTGTTTCTGTAGATTTGTAACTTTGACTTCAGTTGCAGAAGTGTTTAATATTAAAAACAATGCAGAGTTACTGTGTTTTCTTCAGTCAGAATAGAAATATATCTGTATATCTAATGAAAATGAATTTGTTTTCTGCTGACATAAGTTGCTTTATATTTTTATGTGTATATACAGTGTGTATTTTTGTCTTCCAGGTGGAAGACAGCTTGGAACTCTCTTTTCAGGGAGAAGATGATGTGAAACTTGACATTTTTTTCTTCTATGAAGAGGATGACCACATATGGAATGGAGGAACTCAGGCCAAATCGGGCAAGAAATTTAAGTAAGAACTGGATTTGTACCACTAGTAGGAAAGAAATTGAACAAGCTAGTGTTTACTGATGGCATTTTGTGTGCTGTTGCCTGGCAAAGCCTGTTCTCTTTGTGGAAATGTGGATGTCAGAGGGGAATCAGTGGAGATTCTGCACTCTGAGACCAGTGAAGCAGAGAGAGAACAGTCCTGTGCCTTGCTAGAGAGTAAATGTCAGATCTCTTGTGAAATCAAAAGCAGGGCTGGCATATCATACATCAAGCAGATCTTATCTGACTGTGACAGGCCTCCCAGTTACATAAGCACCCTAGATGAGAAAAAAAATCTCTAAAACAGTGTTTATTGCACAATCTAATTTTGTAGCAGAACACTAATCCTTAGGCATCTGTCTTGATGAGGAAGTATTATGGCAAAAAGCCTCAACCCTCCTTCCACAGAAAAGCCCACAATTTGGGATTTTGAGGTAGCAATTTGGAATACTGGGTTGTGACAGCAACACAGACAATTCCTGCAGGCCTTACTGTTCATGTTCTCAAAATGGAATTTTGAATAGGATCCCATGTTTCTTGTTTCACACCTTTCAGTATTAAATCAGCAATGATTTAATAATTTAATTTAATGATTTAATCCCAGTCAATTTAGCAAACTGAATATGGGTTTTGATAATTAGATTTATTTCTTTCAATCATATGCTTCACTCAGAAGGAGATTGCTGCAGACTAGTTGAAAATCTTGTAGATTTCTATAGGATTTCATTATCTTTCATATTTTGCCTGAAATGTATTTGTTTGTATTTAGCTAATGGGAATTTAGTGAGCACTGTCATCCAGTTGGAGATAATGTCTAAATCCTTGTCTTAGTTATCTTTGTTCTGAAGTGATAAATAAAGACTGGGAAAGATATTTTGATAACCAGCTTCCAAAGGCACATTTAGAAATAGACAAAAGAAAGAGCTCTTGGAATATCCCCACAGAAGATGTGCTATATAGCAAAGTATTTTTTTTTTTTTAGAATATAGCAGCAGTTCCAGTTTTCATGTGTGGTGCATTCTGAAAAGCAAGCTGACCAATAAATTTCCTTCCTCCTCTTTGTGCTCTTGTTGCATCTAAATTGCAGTAGCTGTTTACATGCCAATGGACTTGACACTGCTCCTTCAAAATTCCATCAAACCTTGGATACTTGAGATATGTTTTTCCCCTGTTTTTTTGATAATAACTGGTCCAAGACATGAGAACTGGGGATCAGTGTGACCCTGTGCTGCACTCCAGATTTTGTATCCCTGGATATTACAGCTCTTTTGGAACTCCATCTTTCACAAAACTTTCCTTTTCTTGTAGCCTCATAGTTATTTTTGGAGGTAGCTTATTAAAAGTTCCAAACATAGCTTTCTTGTTCAGTAATAACTTTGTTGAGGCATAGCATCATAAGGAAGCCAAGCCTCTAATTCTGAGCTGGTGTTTCTTAGATTAGTACACACAGAAAAAGACCAGGAAAACTGCTTGTTTACCACCATAAAGGCCCTGAGCCATGTCAGATCTGTAGCTGTTCAGAATCCTTAGCCAAGTAATTCCAGACTTGTGTTATTCCAAATACACCCTCAAAGAAAAAAAAGAGACCCAGCTTTTGTTACTGTGAGATGTGGGAGCACTTGGCATGCTTAATCTAACTATTTACAACACCAGAATGACATTCAATTTTGCTTAATCTCCAGCCCTGTCAGAGTTTTGGAGGAAGACAAAAGTGAGGAGGTCAGTCAGAAGAGAAATGGTTGTTTGCTCATGCTGAATCCTAAATATACTCTCACAGTTTTAAAGGAATTATAGTGTCAGAAGAGATTGCTGATTGCTACTGGGTCATCACAGAGGAGGGTAGAAGTTCTTTTCTAAGATTAAAACTGAAGCGTAGAAGGTGTTTTCTACAGAAAGCTAAATATTTGTACAGGCATACTTTGTGTACATCTAGATTAGAGGGTGGAGAGCTAGAGCATTTCTCATTGAGTCCCTAAAATATTTCTCATAGTCATTTTTAGCCTCTGTTTCCTTGGAGAGATGGTTTCGAACCCTCACAGTCTGGCTGTGTGGTTTGCTTTTCCATGTGTACAAACATTTCGTCAGCATTCCTGACACAAACATGTGCATCCTCCTGATACTGTCTTGAGTTGCAGCAGTTGAGGCTTCTTTGTTTGCAAATTTAATATTGGACAGTTGTAATTTCCAGCAGGGAATGAGTATCTACAAAAACTGAGTCTGGGAATCAAATCCACACTGTTTGCTTTAGTCCTTAAAATGAGCTAATTCTGTAGATTTTTAACAAAGAGGACTTTGTGTAAGAGTTTAGTTTAATCAGCAGTCTCTGGATATATATCCAAAAAATGCTTGATCACTTTGTTCTTTCCCTCCACTTAAGGCATATGAAGCACAATTGTTTTATTTTATTATATTGTTTGCTGAGAGCTTAGAAATTAAATTAACTTCATGCTTGCAAGAAGATGGAGGGGGAGTTCTAGTTCATCACCCAAATACACAAACCTTTTTTAAAAGGACAAAGTGCTTATGGTTTCATTTTAACCTGTGAAAAGGAATTTTAGGATCACTTTTTTTTAAAATTGTTTTTGTATGGAAGTCTTCAGAGCTTCAGAAGTGGGAGGGATCCTCTGCAGGAATAGTGGGTAGACTTTGATATTGTTTGACACCTCGACTTCATGTGCTGGAAATTTACCTGTGAGCAGCCACTGCTGTAAGCATGCAGTGCTTTCTAAAAGGGGTAACTATTAAATCCCATTTGTAACAGGCAAAGCAGAGGCAGGGATGAACCTATAGGTGGCAGAATGATGTGAACACAAGCAACAAAAGAATTAGGAAGGCTTCTTCCTAAGCGCATGAAGCAAATGTTCACCATTTACTGTTGATAACACCCTTGTCCAGTGTGTAAGAGAAAAAACAGCATAAATGTAACACAGCCACTTGCCGCAGTTGCTTGCTTTCTCCTTGAACTTACTTAGAGGTGCATTCTAGCCTTTTGCCAGTGACCACACCCTTTTGTTCTGGCACAGGTATCTCTTTCCCAAGTTTACTCTGTGCTGGACTGAGTTTGTGGAACTCAAGGTCCATGTGCCCTGCGAAACCCTGCAGTACGTGGAGGCCAACTACGGCCCAGAGTGGAAGGTGCCTGTGAAGACATGGGACTGGAAGAGCTCACCCTTCAATGTGCAGGACAACGGAATCTGGCCTATTGATGAGTGGGACAATGTCATCCAAATCTACTGACCCCTGTCTGCTGGCAGAGCCTCTCACCAGAACTGTCAGTTTGTGACTTCCCAGTGCCCAAAGGCATCGGCATCTGTTTCCTTTGTAATGCCCCATGTGTTTCCTGAGGAGGCATTTTCCTCCCTTTGCTTAACAGGTGTTTTCTTCACCTTCATTGTGCTTTTTCCACCTGGTTAAAGGAGAAGATGAAAAGCAACTGGAGGGAAGGGAAGCTGAAAGAAAAGCTGCACAAAGGGAGTAGAGAGGACTGCAGTGGACTTATGGGCAGTTGACTGTTTAAATGTAAACAGTGGCCAGGTGGCTTTGACATTCCTGGGATCATCAAAACCTTCAGACTGTTCAGTTCTCAAGCTTGAGAGAAGGTTAGGATGGGAAAATCTCAGAGAAGTTACTCTTTTTTCAAAGGAGATGTGTGACTGTTTAACTTCAAAACACCAGATTTACGAGTACCTCAAATGTGCTTGATTTGAGACTGGTACATCCCTACCATGAGCAACGGGTTGCTCTTTGGAGTGGAATGTTTCTGTGGCACAGAACCTGTGTGACCACCTGCTTTACATCCAGGAGGTATCTGGTAATCGTGGAACACTAAGTGAATGGAAGGAGAAACTATTGACACTGGACATTTTTCAATTTGTCCTTCTTAAAGAATGTGAAGGTGCATGCTGCTGGGATGGCTTCCCTATGAAAAGAAATAAAATTCTGGTTTTAATATCCCAGTCCTTGTGTTCTCCCTGTAAAATGTTTTACTGTTTTTTAGCAAATTACAGCTATCCCTGCTTTCCTGCAAGTAGATAGAAATGGGGGTTATTCACAGTTTTCTGTTCCACAGAACAGAGGCTTCTCTTTAAGGGAAAGGAGAAATGTGTACAAATACCAACTGTTCCATCAAATTTGCAGCAGCAATCCTGCCAGTCCTCTCAGTTTCAGTTTCTCCTGTCACTGAAACATTGGAGTAAATTGTTCAGCTTCTGGCAACAACTTGTCAGGCTGGCTCTTCAATTGGATGGTAACTTTGTTCTGCCTGGTTAAGAAGAGAGAGATGTAAAATCCTGCTAACACCATTCACTTGCTAAAGTAACCATGATATTATAAGGGATAACTTCTCAGGTAGAATTTTTTCTGTACCTTTTCCTTAAAATGGAAAAAAAAAAAGTGAATGTCCTTGTGGTTTCCATGCTCATAACTCTGTTGTCCTGAACTTCTTGGTGTAATAACATGCAGTAAGTCTGTGAGTTTCTCAGATGTGATAAATGTTTAAGAGTGAAAGAAAAGATGCTCTCAGAAAATTATAATCTGTCAAAATTTTTTACTTTGTAGATGAAAAGACTAATGAAAAAAAATGCATGTCCCTGAAAGGGAGGATGTCTTGAATAGTTGATTATACCTGTAAGGTATTCTTCAGGTTAAAATGTTTTCTCTTCAGAAGATACAAGTGTATATTTAACACTGATTAAAAGGAGAGTCTAATTTGCAACTTGGGATGCTGTTTCATCCTTTGTTTTGTCATCTTGGGCAGCATTTAACACACTTTGTTGCAGTTATCATGACATAATGCATAGAGGAAAATCCTGAAATGTTTCTTATTCTGCTTATTGACTCACTGTCTTTGAGCATTTATTTTTTAATAAAGATACTTGGATACAGTAAAGATACTCTGAATAAGGCAGAAGCCCACATGTAGGAGAAAGGATCCTTCAGTTGCACAGAGAGATGGCACATTGCACATCTCCTGTCACTCTCTGTGCAGTGCTCTGGCAGAGATTTCCTGCTTGGATGCAGATTGGGTGCCCAGGAGTGGTGTGAACCTCATGGAACTGCTGCTCTTTGAGGGCACATCATGAGGCTGAAGCCTTGGCATTCCCACAGAAACAGCCAGATTGAAGTGTGCTTCCTCTTGGGTTCTCCTGAATTGCCTCATCTGAAATGGATTCTTAATTCTATGTCACCTTCTTAATTTAGTTCCTGCCTTCATTTTGGAACTGCTCTGGAGGGGAGGGTAATTCCTAATGGTCTTAAGCAACCACATGTGAAGTCCCTTGGCTTCCCTGTAGCAAACAAGGTTTTTCATGTTATTTATGTGCAGCTGATAAAGACAGAAAAATGATCAAAGCTCCAGAATAACATCAAGGAAAGATTGAAGAAATAGCATTGCCTGAAGAGAAGGGACCATAAAAGGCCATTTTCAAAAGCCATAAAAGATGGTTACAGAAAAAGGAAGGGATGTGTGCGCTCCTTTCTGTGGGTGGTTGGAAGTAGAAGTAAATGGGAGGAATGCAAAGTGATCCACCTTCATAGAAGCTGGAGTATTTAACATTTGGAAATGTGTAAAATCTTTGACTTTGGGGGTGTCTGAGAACACATCAGGCAAATGCCAGCCAAAGCTGACCTGACTGTAGTTAAGGACTGACTGTACTTAATCCTGTCTTCCTGCTGGAGGGAGTTCCTCTTTCCCATGATTCTGTAGTATTCCACGACTTCTTGCTTTTAGAAGGTGGAAATTAGAATAATCATTTGTATATGAGCTTAAGGAAGGATCTATTTCTGGAATCTGACACTAGAGCTCACGCTGGGAGTGATGCTCTCAGGGGAAATGAGAGAAAACTGCAGCATCTTGAACACTTGAAAAAAATGTGATTGTTTGCACCAAAAGGGTGAATGCAGTTCTTCCAAAAAGGGTGTGTCTGATCCAAGCTGAGGCTGCAGCACAGTCATGGGATGGACAATGCTTGGCTGCACAGAGGCTCTGAGGGAGATGCTGATGCTTTTTACCTGTCCAGGAGCCATATTCTGACAGAAGGGCCTGTGTCTGTTCTTCCATGCTGCTCTTTTAACCTCAGACACAGAAAATGGGCAAAACTGTGCTGATGCAGGCAGGAGAGGATCCTGGAAGTATTGATTGTCTTTCTCTGCTGTCCAGATGAAAAAGTAGTAGCTTGTCTTGTTACACCCTTGCTGTTGAAGCAGAACCTGGGAGATGCTGGTTGCTGGTGTTAAACAATCCTTTGTTGCTTTAGAATTCTCTAGAAGTCTGAAATCTGTCAGCTCTAGAAAATGGTGAAAAAAAAGCAGAGAAAACCAGTCTCTGCTTTGCAGTGCCCACTGTAATTGTGTGTTGTGCACAGATGAACGAGATGTGTAACAACACAGACACCTTCCTTCCAAGGTGACTGCCTGTCACAATGCAGTGTCTCTCAGGGATGTGTTTCTGTCCTTTATTCCTCCCCAGCAGAATTCCCTGAGCTCTCACAGCAGTTCAAGAAGCTCAGGGGCAGCTGCCCGGCTGCTCAGGCTTGTTTCCTTCCTCTTTGTGTGTTTCTGTTACTCTGTGAATTGCAGAACAGAGCAAGGGAACTTGAGAAATTACGTGGAAGTACAAAGTCTTCCTAGCACTTGTGTTCACTGATGTACATCAGCTGTTTTGGTAAAGTGGCACCAGCAGATGATTTACACCAGCTGATAATCTTTCCTTAATAGCATTGTGTTTCCTAAGCTCAGCCATTTCTGTTCCTTCCACTTCAAGCCCAGGATAAGCCAAGTGGGCCTCTTTGACATAAAGCAAATAATTACAGCGCCTTTCACCCATCCACTTCCTATCAGAAAAGTCAAAACTCTTGAGTAAAGCAGCTTCCACAAGGAGCTACTGTTGAACTGTGTGGCCTCCCTCCTTGAGCTGACACCAGCCCTTCTTTATCACTGCCATTGTCCAGAGCAGTGTCTCAGGAGCTGGTTGGGGCAGCAGGAGCATTTTCTTTATTTAAAAAAATCTGTGTGTTTGCTCTCTGGGCTCCTGTAATCATCTCGCATTGTCAGCATTCAGGCTTGGTCGCCTGTTGGTAACAACATTTCTCAGCTGCACTGGAAGAGGGATTTCTGAACAAACAGGGAAAGGGAGAGAAGATAAAATAGGGACCAGCCAGTAAAGACAGGAGCCAGGCCAGGCTGTTGGGTTTGGTGTTTGTATTTTTATCCCCCTTTTTTTTTTTTGTGATTTATTTTAATTAATTACTTTATTTTAGGAAGCCAAGATACATTTGTGTCATGTGGAAAGGGACCCCTCCGTGACTGACCAGACATCTGGTGAAAAAATTTCTTTATTATCATGGTTTCAGCTGGGACAGAGCTAATGTTCTCAGTAACTGGTGTGTTGCTGTGATTTTGGATTCGGTGTGAGAATGAATGTTGATAACATGCCTGTGTTTTAGCTCTTGCTATGTAATTTATACCCTAAATCAAGGATGTTTCAGTTCCTCATGCTGTACCAGTGGGCAGGTGCATAAAAAGCCATTGGGGCAGGTGATCTGAACAATCCAAAGGTTTCAGAGAATATCTGGGTTCAGAGGATATTTCAGAGACTATCATAAACTGGGGGAAGTTGGCTGGGTGGGCTTATCACTGCTGGGGGGGTGGGATAGGCATCAGTCTATGGGTGGTGAGCAAACTGTGCTGTCCACCACTTACTTTTGGTGTTTGCTCTCTCTCATTACTATTGCAACTATTATTACTGTTATTGTTGTTATCAGCATTGTTAGTATTTCACTTTGTTTTCAGTCACTGAACTGTTCTTTTCTCACCCCATGAATTTTACAGGGTTTTTTCCCCCTGATCTCCTCCCCATCCCTCTCTGGGGGTGAGAGGTCAGCAGATTATACCCCTGTACCCGCCCAGTGAAGTGATGCAGTGGGTTCTCCTGCATTATTTGGAAGAAAATGAGGTGTTTTTTTCCTTGGACCATGCCCTCTCCAGGGTCTGACATCCTCTGCAGCAGTGCAATGCAGCCTCCACTCCTCTAAAACAAGGTGTCCTGCTCTGTGCTTGGAAAGAAAAGTGTGCTTCTGTGACTCAGTCCCAGGACAGACAGGGAAAAGGATGTCAGGAGGGCTTTTGGCTTGCCTTGGAGGTGCTGTTTTGCTCGGTGATCCTCATCAATACATGTAAGAGAATCAAGTAGGTTGGGAAAGACCTCTGGGATCATCAAGTCCATCCTGTGACTGATCACTACTCTGTCAGCCAAACAGAGCACTGAGTGCCACCTTCGGCCTTTCCTTAAACACCTCCAGGGACAGTGACTGCACCACCTCCCTGGGCATCCCATTCCAATGTCTTATCACCATTTCTGTGAAAAAATTCTTCCTTACATCCAGCTAAATCTGCCCTGCCCCAGCCTGAGGCCGTTCCCTCTGCTCCTGTCCCTGTTCCCTGGGAGCACAGCCCGACCCCCCCGGCTGTCCCCTCCTGGCAGGAGCTGTGCAGAGCCACAAGGGCCCCCCTGAGCCTCCTTTGCTCCAGGCTGGGCCCCTTCCCAACTCCCTCAGCCTCTCCTGGGGCTCCATTCCCTTCCCCAGCTCCGTTCCCTGCCCTGGCCACGCTGCAGCCCCTCCATTCCCTGTGTGAGGGCCCACCGTGCCCACCTGGGCACCCCTGGGCTGGGTCCAGCTGCTGGCACAGCACCCCCAGGGCCTTTTCCAGCCCCTTTCCCCCAGCCTGGAGCTCCATGGGTTGTTGTGACCTGAGAACAGGACCCAGCACTTCCCGTGGCTGTCCCTCATCCCATGGATCCAGCCTGTCCAGAGCCCTCTGCAGGGGCCCTCCTGCCCTCCAGCAGATCCACATCCCACCCAGCCTGGTGCTGTCTATAAATTCATTCATGGTAAACACAATCCCCTCTCTCCAACATACCTGGACACACAGGAACACCAGTGAAGGAGTGTGGGACCTATCTCCATCAAACACCTTCCATGTGCTGCCTGTAGCCACCTGTGATGACTTTGCTGTGCTGCTGATGCCTTTAGCCCCTGGCTGTTTGCTGCAGCCCCTTCTCTGGGTTAATGATGCCTCTGTAGTGCATTTGGTGTTTAATCAGAAGAAATTCCTTTCTTGCTGAGATAAAGCTGTTGCTGAGGTCAATGTGCTGAGACCATCGTTAGCCCCTTCTTTTACAGCCACTTTGCTGCAAGCAGCTAATGAAGTCAGCCAATTAATCTGCTGCCCCTCAGCCCTCCAGGGACCTGCCTTCCCCTGCAGCACAGTGGAGGTGTCCTAACCTCTGAGTAAAGGTCCACAATATCTCCTGTGAACAAGACAAGGAAAGGCCCAGAAATTATTGCTTCCTGTTCTTTCTTTGACCACCAAATCTTCCCATCCCTCCCAATATCAGTTCTGAAACTCTGTTTGTTATCCAGTCCCCATGAATATCTCATCTGGCAGGCTGGCATGAGGCTGGTGGAAGCCTGGAGATGGGTACTTTGGATTTTGGCCAGAGTGGTGACCAGACTGCCCCATCTTCCATCTCATTTTTTGAGGCAAGGGAGTTTCATGAGAACATCCACTGAAGTGATACCAGGCTTTGCCACTGTGGCTGCACAGGCCCAGATTTCACCCACAAATGGGCCTGAAAAGGAGGAATCTGATTGAAAGGGGGCCTAATGCAACTTTTGTGATGGTCAGCAGTGCTCGTGCTGAGGGTTGGAGTCCTTAAAAGATGTGAGAGAGAGTCGTCCTTACCTGTGGCACTAATTGTTGTATTACTCCACAGCATTAGCAAGGACTGAGATAGAAATGCAAAGCCCTCCCAGGATGCTTTCTGCCTTGCTAAAGTCTTTCTGCCAAAAAAAACCCTAATAAAGTGTGTGCAGCAATGGCAGCTAGAAACAACAGATGATACAGATTAAGTGACTTTGTAATTGTGCTGGCTGTTAAATCATGGAAGGCCCTGTGTTTGTTAATTGTTTTTGGGTGGCTGCCTTTCTCTGGGACTCTCCATCCAAAGGGGGCTGGAAAAGGATTTTCTGACTCTGAATTAGTGTCAAAACCTGAATAATGCCCAGGGTCTGTGCAGAAATGGTCATCCCCCTCCTGGAAAGGCAGCACGGTCCTAACAGAATGGCCTTGGTGCGTTCCCTGCAGACACTGCAGGCGCTGGGAAAAAAAGGGAAGGAAAAGCTGAGCACCAGAGGGTGTTCTAATAGTTTCCTGTGATTCATCAAGGCTGTTTTATAACAAAATATGGCATGTTTGAAGAGGGAGGAGGGAGGAGTGAAGAGTGAAGAGGGAAATCTGACAGGGTCTTGGGAGTCCATAATTTCACATGTTAGGGGTTGTGGGTTTTTTTATGTGAGTGATGCCTTGTGAAGGCTGCCCTAGAACAGAGACTGGATGGAGCTGAAGAATAAAGTAGGGATTTATTAAAAGGCCTCAATGGAAGCACCTTGGGCAGCACAAGAGCCCAGCCAGGGCTGCACCCAAGATGAACCAAAATGGTCACAAAATGCGCAACTACTCATGGGGTCTCTCACTTTTATAAGTTCTGTTCCATTTGCGTATTGGAGTTAATTGTCCAATTACAGCTTTAGCCCATGAAGTCCCATCCTTGCTTTTCTCTCTTCAGCCCACATTGTTTATCCTCTTGGGCTTGAGATTTGGATCATTTGTCCTTGGTCCTCAGCTGGAGAAGGAATTGTTTTGTCTCCCTGCTCTGTGAAGAGAGCTCACTATGTCCTAATGTGAAGCTCAGACTAAAGCAGCACAGAATCTGAAAAATACAAAAGCTAAAACCTGAGGCATCATGAGGAAGTGGGAAAACATGAAATAGAGGGAAATGTGTATAAACTCCTTTTTCCTGTTCTGATCCTTCATTGGTGCAAAGAGGGAAGGCTGCTGATGCCAGCCCAGCTGCTCTGGCTCGCACTGGAGAGGGCAAATCCAGCCCAGGTGGATTTTTGACCCAGGTGGACCCAAATCTACCACCAGGTGGGCACTTCTGCCCTCCCACACCCTGTGGATCAGCACCACAGCTCTAACAGTGACCAGTCGAAGCTGAGAGGTTTCAGGCTATTCTTCCTTGTCCTCCCCAGCCCTCCCCCACTGCTCCCTGGTCCGTGTTCCATCCCAGAGACCTGGGACATAAGCAGGGACCTTAATTTATAGGGGGCAAAAAAAATGTCAGCGCTGACAGGCGGAGTGGTGTGGGTGGAAATGAGTTGTGCTGATAAGCCCTCCTGACTGTATTTTATTTTACTGAGGTTCTTAACAAACAATCTTTATGAAATGCAAACCTGGCTTATCAGGCTAATGCAGATTGTCTGAAATCCTTATCTCCATGGGCCAGTTAGGCTGGAGTGATTCTTTTTTCATAAGGAGCAGAGAATGAAGAGCTGCACACAAGCCTCGCCCCGCCCCACCTCCTCCCAATCGCTGCCATTTACTGGCAGTGAACCGAAGGGCTCTGATTTCCAAACTCATAAATAACGCAGGGCCCCCGAGCCGAGCTGTCCTGGGCTCCCAAAGAGTTGTTCAGCTGCACAGGGAGCCGGGAGGGGCCCGGGGCAGGGCTGGGCAAGGGGGAAAGGGAAAAGCCCCTGGTTTGTTGCACCTTTCTGAGAACAGACATGTTTAAGCTGACACCTAAAGCTGGAGCAGCACAACCTCCTCTCCCTCACCACTGAGCAAACCTAGATCCTGAATTTTGAACGTGTTTTCTTGGAGTGATTTTTGCTCCATAACTTGGCCTGCTGTCTGCTGGGGAGGAGCTGCTGCTGCTGCTATTTGTATGTTGAAGATTTATTGTGAGAAATGTGTCCGCTGCTCAGAAGAAGAGTATTTTTCCCCTTCATTCTGTTTGTGCTGTCTGTGTATTTTCTGTGCCTCATGTGGGTCAAGTTTGTGTGCCTGGGGAATGGATGGCAGCTAAATAGCTCTGCTGCTTTTTCTGGGGACAGAAGCATGGAAAAAAGGTAATAGCAGCTGTGAGGAAATGTTTTTGTTCTGGTTTCTGAGCCTCTGGGGAATATATATAAAAGTCCCTCTCTGGGAACACAGGACAGAGTAAACAGATGCTGCTGTTGTCTCTGCTGTCTGTGATCTGTGGAAATGTTTGCCTTTCCTGGGACACCATGAGATGCCAGATTATCTGCACTGGGTCCTGGGCCTTCAATTCTTGTACTGAAGTAACAAGACCAGGTGAAGAAGGGGCCTGACTTTTACCCACCAGCACCTACAAGTTCCTCTCATGTCCATTTTGCCAATTTGAATGCTTTTCTGATCAGGAGACAAGGGTCTAGATTAAACAATCATGAGGTGTAAGGAGGCCTCACAGAGCTACAGCTGTACAGAAAAATAAGCCTCTGTAGGGAACAGGTTTCCCACAGCACGTGGCACAGAGAAATTCTAGTGGGGTTGCTGTTGGCTTCTCTTTCCTCTTGACATCTGGGAAGATGCCAGCATGAAGGATTAGTTTAGCAACAGAGATTATCTTTCTCAAGGCAGGAGAGCTTGTGTACCCCAGGATGCAGTGTTATCCCTTTCTGTAGATGCTACTTAACTCCTAAACCCAGGAATATTAATTACAGCAAAGCATGGGAGTATCTTGGCGACGCCTCTGCCACGGAGAGGAGCAGGGAGATGCCACTGCCTTGGACACCTTGGGCACCTTGTTGCACATCCCACAGGTGCAGTTCCTGTCCAGCCTGGCAGAGCAGCCAGCAGTTGGCAGGGCTCATTGTTTCCAGGCAGCACTGAGGGCTGAACGGTGAAAGGACATTTCTCTGTGTCACAGCTCCTTGAAAAAAAACCCAACCCACTCAATGGTGATGGCTGTGCACACAAAATGTGTCCCCTGGCGTTCTCTTCTTTGTTCTTGTGGTTTTTACCCCCAAGTCAGAAGCATTTCCCCTTCTTGATTGAGAAGAGGAGGAAAATTTGGATGAGCAAACAGGCAGGATGGCTTCACCACACTCTGCAACCACCCTGCTTTGCTAGGCCACCGTGTTCCTTTGTTCATTCGCACCGTGGGCAGGAGTGAGGGGAAGACACACTGAGCTGTAAATCTGTTTAGGTGGTGCCTGTGAGTGGCAGCTGTCAAGCAGGTCTTCAGAGACAAATGCAGCAGTCTGAGTCACCAGTGAATATGTAAAGCATCTCTAGACCTTGCTGTGAGGATGGAGTGTGCTCCTGGAAACAAAGACTCACAATTAGTCTTGGGTGATTATATTGCAGCATTTCTACTGGTGGGGGGGGTGGGGGAAGGATTAAATTTGGGGTTTTTGTGTCTCTTTTCTTCTAGGAAGTTCCGTTTTTAGTATCCTTGGAATGTTCTAAAACCCTTTATAGTTGCCCGCCTTGCAGATGTCCCTCTGTATAATGGAGGGGGAAAAAAATCCAAATTCT
>NW_005054468.1:224552-252254 GCF_000277835.1 Geospiza fortis
TGGTTTTGATGTGAGTGTGTGCAGGAGGGCCCAGCTCACGCTGTCTGGTTTTTCTCCTGGGCTGAAGATCTCTGTGTCCCCAGTTCTTTCCATTCTAGAGTTCATGTGTTTCTCAGTTTGGGGTTTCAACCCTTCATCACGGGTGGATGCTTGGGGTGCAGACCTGCTTCTGTTGAAACCAGCAGATGTTGAATGCATCTTGCCTTGCCAGGGCATGAATTTCATCCACCTTCCATTCCTTCTGGGAATTCCTTCTGGACTCAGCCCCCGTCGATGCCCTGATGTGGTGCTGTGTTTTGCAGTGTGCTAAAGGAGCTGTGGCATTTAGCTGTCCTTTCAGGTTGGGTTTTTTTTCATCCTGGCTGCTGAATTGTTACAGGAGAGTTTGCAGCTCTCCACTATGAGAACTGGAATAATTTAACTTGGAGAAAAGGAGGTTTGGGGTGGGAGCGCCTTATTTTTCTTTCAGTTACCTGGAAGGCAGTCGTAGCAAGGTGGGATTGATCTCCTCTCCCAGGTGACAGGACAAGAGGAAACAGCCTTAAGTTGTGCCAGGGGAGATTTAGATTGGATACCAGGAAAAATTTCTCCTCTGAGAGATTTGTCAAGCACTGGAAACAGGCTGCCAATGGAAAGGGTGGAATCACCATCCCTGGAGGGATATAAAACACATGTAGATTAGTCACCTAGGGATATGTTTTATGGTGGGCTTGGCAATTAATGCCTGGGTTTGATGATCCTAGAGGTCCCAGAGTAAGGGCTGGGCCTGGTTTGCTCCCAGCTGAGCAAGGCACAGGGGAAACTATGCTTCAGGTCCTTGCGTGTGCAGGACCCTTCTACCCAGCTCCTTTCATGGCAGGTCAGGATGGGCCCCACGGAACTGGCCGCAGGGAACCTGGGAGGAGCTACACAAGCTGTCCCTTTTCAAAGATGATGGCTGTTCCTGATAATGCCAACTGGCTCAGCTTTCATTTCATCTTCCTGGTGACTAATGCAGACAGATCAATTAGGGGGCTGCACACAAGGAGCTGCAGCTCCTCAGCTCTCCCCCGGGTAATAATAAAAATATGTCCCTGCTTTTCTCCTTCCTTGAAGTCCCCAGGAGAGCACTGGCTGGTGCTGCAGGTGCAGCCGCCCTGCAGGGTGGTGAGAGCAATGAATAGTAAGGTTTTTAGCTCAAGCACACTAAGGCTGTTCAGCAGCCATTGGATAATCCTCTGTTAATCAGATTATGTAAATTACTACTTCAGCATCCCTATCCCATCTCTCGTCCCTGCTGCTCTCCAAGCTGGAAATAAAAGGCACTCTAAAAAGGAACATTTAAACTGCAAAAAGGCAGCCCTGCTGAAAAGGGTGGGCAGAGGGTGCTGGGATGAGGAGCAGGGGGGCAGGGCTTTGTTTCCATGCAGGCAGGCAGACATTCTGCCCAGGCCAGGCAGTGGGAGACACCAGGAAACCAAAGGCCAGGAGCGGGTGCTCCCTGTGCACGAGCAGCGCTGGGCTGGGCAGGGCAGTGCTGGTGCCTTCCTGGACTTTTCCCCAGGATGGGCCTCTGGAGTGCTGGAAGAACATCTCCAACCTCCGTGGAGCACAGAGACCTGGAGTGTTTGGACAATGCCCTCAGGCACATGGTGGAACTCCTGGGGACAGAGATGGGCAGGCCCAGAGGTTGGGTGGATGATCCTTGAGGGTCCTTTCCAACTCAGTTTATTCTGTGATTCCTGCCTGCCACTGTGCACTTGTGATATGAGTTTTTTCATTCACAGTGGAAGGCCCAGCACCTCAAACAAGGTTTGGCTGAGAGATGCTGTCCCCAGCCTGGACTCAGCCCCTGAGTGCAGCCACCAAACTGAAGGAAGGGGCAGCTTACCAAAAATGATCTGTGCCTGCAAAACCTGGACTTGTATTGGCCCAGACTTTCTCCTGTGCTTTAGTGCAGGCAAGGTAATCCCCATTTCTGGCTCTGGGTTTAGAACAGACTTGTGTCTTTCTGAAACATGGGCCAGGAGCCCCAGCAGTCACACCAGCACCTTCCTCAAGTCTGACCATTGCTCAGAACGTGGTTTATGGCTCTCACTTGGTCTCTGAGGCTGTCACATTTTCCATCCACTGAGAATTGAGGGTATTTTTTTTATCAACTGGACTAGAAGGCTGGAGAAGGCAAGGGAGGTCAGTTGTAACTAAAACAGAGGAGCTGAAAGCTTGTTAATTCTTTGTGTGCCCACTGAAAATGACCCTGAAGACCAAGCTGAGCTGCATTTGTGGGTTGGGTGCTCCTGGATAAAGGCAATTTGTGACAAGGATAAGGCTGCCTCTGTTATGGCAGGTACAACCAGGGCTTTGCACTGGGCTTTTGGTATTCACAGGTGGCCAAGAGAATTTGCTCCCCAGCCCTTCTCTGTTGATGAACACACTTTCTGATATTTACACCTTTTTCACTCAGGGCGAGCAAAGATGTCTTGAGGGCTGTTTAAAATTTGTCCACACAGGTCTCATACCCTGCAGGTTTGATTGGTCCAGCAGGTCACAGGGCACATCAGGGCTCCATTGGCTCAGGGGACAGACACGGGTGGGCTGGGGACACACTGGTGTGTACACAAGGGACTTCTCTGGTGCCAGTGGAGCTGCTTCCCTGGGCTGTGGGGTGAGAGGCTGGGACAGAACTCTGCTGGAACAATATCCATGGCCAGGTGGGGAAAATGAACACCCTGGTGCAAACCATTAGGAGCTACTGCCTTGTGGGAATCCACAAAATTAGAGGGTTTTGGGAAAGCTGAAAAAGGCAGGCCTCAGAGACAGCAGAACTGTGATTAGAACTGAGCAGCAGCCATGAGATAGGTCAGCAGAAAAATTATTTAAAAAGTAGAAAAGCAAGGACAAATAGAACAATGGTCTGTATATTAATGCTTGCCTAGAATAACTCTCTAAGATACGGAAAAGTTTATCTAGCAAGATATTAGGAAGGTTGAAGCTTAATACTGGAGCTATGTGCATTGTGTTTTAAGGCTTACAAGCAGGTATTGTATTTGAAATAAGCAGCCATTGTTTTAACCAAAGGTACGTGTGCTTATGGTTATTGGATAGAACTACTGTCAATGTGCTTTTGCTTTGTGTGATTGGTCAAAAAACTTTTCAAGTAAGTTGTACCATTAAATTCTTGGTCTACTGCCTGGGATGTGAGCTGCTGGCATCTTCCCACTGTCATAACCATGTAATGAGAATGCTGGAAAACAAAACAGCTCAAGGCACGTTCCACAGCAGTCCTGTCCTGTTTGTGATTTGTACAGAGACCCCCGGCCAGCGATACTGCCTGACCTTGAGAAATTATTTTGAAAATGCAGGCAATCAGATATGCATCTGGCACAGTTCTCATCTGTGCAAATGGAATTTTGTCTAAAGTTTGTCTTCCTTTCTCTGTCTGCCCTTGGTTTCAGCAGAGGCAGTGGAAAGTCAAGGGGTGTTTAGCATGGTCATGGGATGGAATACAGGTGAATTGAAAGAGTAATGGGTTGATTCCTGTATGCTGCAAATCAGCACTGTTCTGTAGTAACTGATGGAAATTCATCCCTTTGCACCAGCTGACCATCTGAGGTACAGAAATACTTTAAAAAGTATTGATCAAAATTGATAAAAAATGATCAGAAAGTATTTAAAACAACTTAACAAAACCATTGAAAATGAAATTTGGAGCTATACCATCTCTCCACCATCAAGGCAGCAATACTGGCTTACATTCATAATTCAGCAAAATAATAGGATGGAGTAACTTTAAAAGTGAAGGAAGAAAGCTACCTTTAAGAGTCAGTATAGTGAATACATCTGTTTTTTCTATATGAAATGAACTGTAAAATCATAATGAACTCCTGAAAGGCTGGTTTCATTGGGGTGTCCCTCTGCACACACATGCACAGCTGTAAGAGGAGCAGCCCCAGGCACCAAACCTGAGACTCCTCCTTTAAGGATTTCAACCTCAGCCATTCCCATGCAGCAACCTGCAGTAAGGGATGTTGGAGAGATTCAGAGCAAATTCCTTCCTTTTTTACAAGAGTTCACCTCAGAGAACAAGCTACATGGTTCCAAAGACTTGTACATGAAGGAAGATACCTTGCCAGGCTGTGGAAAATCCTGGAATCCCCAGCACATAAAGTCCAAATGGCTTGGATTTTATGTCCAATGGGGGTTGAGGGTTTTGCCTGAAGTCATACTGGAAATGAAAGCTCTTGGTCTCTTGACAACTTTTTGCCATTAATTGTAAGTTTGTTGTAGAAGGTGCACCGATGGCAAAGACCTTTGGGGCTTTTAGCCTTTTGGCCAGAAAGATTTTTTTAAATTCAGCTTCACATTTCTTTTAATCCCTGTTTTGAGTGATGCTGATGTGGGTGCCTTACTGCTGCATGCAACCTGGCTGAGCTCCACATTTTGTGCCCCTGAAAGTGGCAGCTGCTTTTCCTTTCAGATGCCTGACTTGTTTTCCTCTATTTTAGGTGATTTCCAATAACTTTTAATGTCGAGGTGCATCTGTGTCAAGTGGAAAATGAGCTGTTTGTCTCTTTCCTTGCTCCTAGTGAAAAGGTTTAGAGGCGCATTAGGTTTTCAGTCTCTTTATTCTGTGGCTAAACATTTTCTTCAATGCTATCACCAAGTTTCAGCATTAAAAAGAAGGAGATTTTTGGCTTCTGGAATTAAGCCAGAAAGTGTGGCCAGAATTTAAAGCACCCCCTGATGCGTTTTGTTAACACTAATAAGAGATTCAAAATGCCACAGAAAATCTCTAGATTATGAAAGTTTAATATTTCAGCAGTCTGCATGCAGCTGCCATTCTGAAACTCGAGCAGCCTCCTCTAGCTCAATATACTCAAAATCTATTAATCTAAATTATGATTTTAAAAGGCAGAAGCCCAGATGTGAGTAATTGTTTCTTATTGTTCCCATATGCAGAGCAGGGCTCTGAAGTCACAGTGGTAACTCAGCTGTGTTTGCAGCTGGGTTTGCAGCCTCTCTCTGTCCTTCTCCTGCCCATCACTCTGTGTCTGCTGCTTTCATCAGGCTCACCTGGGTCACCTCACAAAGCAGAAAATATTACTCAAATCCAGGCCTATCCTTTGAAATCTCTGCTTGTATTTAGGCAGGGCTCTCTGCTATATCCTGGCCTCTTGCAAGTAAGAGTTTTGCTGGAGAGAGACAGAATTTGAGGTCTGGCCCAGTGGGAACCATAAACATTTGTTTGCCCATCTGACCATCACTCTCTCTTGGAGAGATTTCTCTTGGCTCTGGAAGTTGTGCAGCAGGATGAAGCCTTTTGCTCCTGCTGGCATACCACACAGTCAGAAACAGCTTTTCTTCCTTTTAGGAAGAGGAACAACCAGGGTTTTGCCCCTGGTTTGTTTCAGAAATTTTAATCCTGGCATGCTGGAGTTCAAAAAGAGGCCCGGTTTTGAGATGCTCACACTCTGCAGCCACCCACATGTTCTTGGCCTCTTCAAAATGGCCAGCTCTCAGGTGTCCCACTTCACAGAGTCACACGAGGAAATGTGTGAACTTCATAAGTCACATATTCATAAGTTCATAAGACCGAGAATTCAGTCGGCTGCTCCCCCAAGGTCAGACAGTTCCTGTGGTGCGGAGGGGAGGTGGCTGAAGTGACCTGCTAACATCACACCTCACAAAATCCATTTGGTGTCCCCTTCAATTTCCATGAACTGGTAACGGGGTGGCTGCTGAAAACCAAACCTGTTGCAGGTAAAGAATTGCCCCATACTCCAGGGAAACTGTTAGGATGTATCCCAGCAGAGATTTTTGTGAGGAGGAACAAGCCCAGGGTGCAGCGTTGCTTCCACAGCGCTTGCTCCTGGCTGAGCTGCACTATCCTGGTCTGTGGAAAAGTAATGCCAGGACTGCAGGGATGGATTATAATGTGTTCCCCCTGCTGCCAGCTCACTGACAAATATGGGGAGGAAGATGAAAAAGACTGGTGTGGTTCATGGGTGCCAAGTAATCACAGCTCAATAGGAAGCATAATAAAGACACGGTGAAGCAGACTTTGATGTATGACCCCTTCAGAGCATTTTGACAGCATGAAAAAGACCCTTAAAGCTAGTTTAAATGTCAGCAACCCTGTGCCATCTTACCAGTGCTGGCTCTGCACCTGGGACCTCCTGCCCAGTGCCTGGCGGTGGGTCCTGGTGTGCCCCAGCAGTGCAGGACAAAGTTCTGTCATATCTGCATCCTCTCCTGCATGGATGCATGAGTGGGGATGAAAAGCAGTCCATCCTACCCATCTCTCCTACCCTTTCCCTGCAAGGAAAGTATATGTGGGACCATTGCTGGTTTTTATTTCTTGGGGTACACTCAGTGAAGTGAAAGTTTGCAAAAAATGGTGACAGGCATGATTATTTGTTTTACTTGTGTGAAGAGAAGCAAAAACTGCACTAGAGAATGTGTCTATTGAAATGTAGCCGTGATATTTTCTGAAAAATCCTTTCCTTAGGATTTTTTTCTTTTGAGAAGCTGAGACGCCTCAGGAACAAAATGTAAACATTGATTATCTGCTGCTGTGGAATGCAACAGGTGTATCTTTGATTGGTCTCATGTGGTTGTTTCTAATTAATGGCCAATCACAGCCCAGCTGGCTTGGACTCTCTGTCCGAGACAGAAGCCTTTGTTATTCATTCCTTCTTTTTCTATTCTTAGCTAGCCTTCTGATAAAATCCTTTCTTCTATTCTTTTAATATAGTTTTAATATAATAATATATCAAGCCTTCTGAAACATGGAGTCAGATGCTCATCTCTTCCCTCATCCTAAGACCCCTGTGAACACCGTCATATTGAAACATGAATATTTTTTAATTTATTAAAGGAAGGGTATTTAGTGATATTTGCTATAACTGCAAGCTTTATAAGCTTCGTGGGTTGACTGCTCCTGTAGAAACAGGAGGCTGCACAAGCTGACAGTCAGGGCAAGTACTGATGATTGCCTTAGCTTGACTTTTGGAAATTTGAAACATTCCCACAAGTGCTTGCGCTTTTTGGTGAAAAAAGGGCATGATTAATTTTGCTTGTTTAAAAATGTTTGGCAAAGTGTTTGAAATAACCACTGTCGGTTTGTTTGCTTTCCTGGTTGTAGTGCTTTTTCTGGACAGGTTTTGAAAGCTCTAGGCACTGAAGTATCCAAGCAATTAGGGATCAGGAGCTTCAGTTCCCTTCTCTTTCTGGACCTGCAAGCCTCCTCCTCTACTGCTGCCCGGAGCATCTCAGAGCAGGTTTTGGGAACATAATAGGTTGGAGGAAGTAACAGAGAGGAGGGGCACTCTCCAACTCTCCAATGTAAATTACATGGAAATTAGGCTTCTGTGAGGCCAAAGGCCCCTCCGGAATAGGGCCTTTAGTTAACATAACACTTGTGCTAAATGAAGCGGTTGACACAGCTTTCAGGCTGTAGTGCCACTGTTAATTTACCGTGTGAAAGGGCTGAACCTCCGCTCGAGTTCTGCAGGGAGCAGCCCTGCCCTGGCAGGGACCCGAGGCTCATTCTCTGCGGAGAGAGCCACCGCATCGTTCCACTGCTGGCTTGTTAATGGGGCAATCCCGTCTGCTGGAACATCCTCAGCGCTGTTAAAAACCCCAATAGGTGAGCACTGCTGAGCCGTCTTACTCTTTGGAAATAGCTGAGCTTTTCCTGGGAGCTGGCAGAGGGAAGGAATGGTGCAGTGTGCCTGGAGCTGCTCATCCTGGGTGCCGGAATTTTCCTGCCCCATGAAAGTGGGGTGGTGAGCTGGGGCTTCTCTTTCCCCACCCCTTGTTCTCCTTGGTATCCCCAGGATATTTCCTGCTGCTCCAGGGCATAAGCAAGTATCTTGCTCTTTTTCTCCCTATTTGCTCTTAAGTTCATCCAAAGCAAATTCCCAGCACTTAATGGAGAAGGGGATGGAGGAGCAGAAAGGATTGGATAGATCCCAAAGGGTCTATGGTTGCAGTAAGGGTAGTTGGCCTTTGCCTGGGGCAATTCATGACTCCTTTCATAGAAACAAAGACTGGTTTGGGCTGGAAGGAACATTTCAAGGCCACCTAGTCCAACCACTCTGCACTGAGCAATACCTTCAATTAGACCAGGTTGCTCAGTGCCCCATCCAAAGGGACCTTGAGTATTTCCAGGGGTGGAGCACCCCCCACCTCTCTGGGCAGCCTGTGCCAGTGTTTGACCTATAAATGTGTGGTAAATGACCTATAAATGATCTATAAATGAGTGGTTACCCAGGGCAGGGGTGAGGCTGGATGGACCAGTCCCTGTCATGGACACAGACACATGACTGGGATGGGGTTATCCTGCAGGTTTTGGGTTTTGCACTCAGATGTCACCTTGCTGGCCTGTTGTCCTTGCTCAGAGAAGAAGCTCTGGGGACACCCCAGCAATGAAACACAAGTCTGTGTTTCACTGACCCTACATGTTAGCCACAGGCGTGTGGAGCTGGCTCACCTTTGCTGTAAAAGCATGAGTTAACCCTTCAGTGCCCTGGAGTGAAGAGCAGGCTGGAAGAGGTGTGAATTCACCTCCTGCTGTCACACAGAGTGAGGCAGAGGGGCAGCAGGGCTTGGGGCAGCAGCAGCAGCAGCTGTCACTGTCCTCTGCCTGCAGAAGGTGCCAGCTGTGACTCCAAGTGAGAGGGAGCTGCCACCAAAGAAGGGAGGGCAGGATCCGCTGGTCTGCACATTTTCATCCCCCCAGAATGTGACCTCACATTCTGTCAGAGCAGAGCAGGAGCTTCCTCCTGCTTGGGAGTGCAATAAATACCCTCAGCCTGTTCCTCAGTTCTGAGCCGTGACAAGAAGGGCACTTGAAAGAGCCATCTCAGCCTCTGGAAACACTGACAATGTCAGAGCTGGATAAATAAGTAAATTTTTTAAAATAATGTCCTCAAACAGAAGAGGAAAAAGAGGGTAAAATTAGACTATTGCTAAAGCTGGTTCCATCCTTTCCTGCAAAGTTCTAGCCAGAGTCCCTGAGATAAGTGACTAAAGCTGGCAAGGATGGTTCCAGCTACCACCCCACGCCAGCCACAGAGAAGGGCAGGGGGGACATGTGGCGAGCAGAGAAAAGGCAAGACAGAGAGAGCATCTCCTGGGAGATGCAAAACAAGCTCCCTGGATTGCCAGGACTAGTGGTGACACGCGCCAGACAAAGGAACTGCTACTCTATAAATGAGGCAGCCGGGACCAGCAGCGCTAGGCTGACTCCAGCAAGAACCAGCTCCGTGGGCAGGCACTGGAAAAGCAGTCGGGAAAGAATCACAGGAAGCTCCTGATTTTGCTGCCTGGTGGCCCCCTGAGCAGGTTTCCAGAGGCACAAGTAGCAGAAAAGTAAGTGAATGGCCTCTTCTCTTTACCACTATCCTCCCCTCTTTTGGGCTTATCTTGCAACTTTCTTAGGGAAGCCAAAATTTCCACTCCGAGCAGGGAATATCCTAAAAGGAAGGGATTTCTGCAGTGGCCTTTTACCAGTTCTCTGGATTTTCATTTCTTGTTGTGGCACCTCTGGTTCTTGTCATCAAAAATTTAAGAGTAAGGCATCTCATCTGACAAACAGTCACTTACAGGTGGCTGCACTTCATCAAGTAAAGAGACAGTTTGTACCTGAACTTTCCAAATTCTTAGTCCCCACAGGGACTCAGTGAGTCAGACCTTACCAGAAGAAAATATTGATTAGTTTTACTACTTTTGAGAGAAATGTTGGTGGTGAGATGTAGAGGAAACAAAAGTGATTTTATAATCACTGCTCTTAACTATTCCTAGATTTTCTTACAGCTGTATAATCGCACATTAGGCAAACTCATTTATAGCACTGCAAGCTGCTGTAAATCAGAGTTATTGCACTGGTGCAAAAGGATTAGATAGAGCATGATAGATTCCCTGAGTTTAGAAATAAAACTTAAGTGAATTCTCCAATGCTGTTTGATATTTAAGACAAATTCCTTGCAAAAGCACAAATAATCATGTACTAATTACTCACTAATGTGTGGAAATTCACTGACAGAGTCAACTAGTAAAAGTGTAAGGAATAAGTTTTAAATTCCAATCCTCACATATTTAAAAATATCTCCATACTTTACTGGTTATCTGTGTAACAGCTGATGCAGATGTAAAACATATAGGCATTTGAATTTTCTGCAGTTCAACAGTGCACTTAGGAGGAAAAGCTTAGCATATTTTAAAAAATTCACTTTTCCTGTTAAATACTAGTAACTCTCAGATTTCTGACAAAACTTTTGAAACTGCCAATATAAAACGTTTCTATTTCCAGAGATAGTCTTCTGCATAAAAAAATTTTTTGAGAAAATTAATAAACAGCAAAACATGCACATTTTTTGAAGTAGCTGTCCCTATCCTTCCCAATTTCCTTGTAACACTACAGGACAATATTTTGTTTTCAGAATCTTTTTCCACCATGGATTTCTATATTATCTCACACAGATATAAAAAAAAACAAACAAACAAAAAAAAAAAAAAAAAAAAAAAAAAAAAAAAAAAAAAAAAAAAAAAAAAAAAAAAAAAAAAGAAAAAAATACAGGCCAAACAAACAACGAACCACAAAGCTAACCAACCAGAAAAAAAACGCAGAAAACCAGAAAAAAACCCCAGAAGATAAAGACAGCTTGGTTTTACTGCCTGTTTACATAAACCTTTAAAGTAGTTGTGATATGAGCAGGTGATCCAAGGAATGATGTGCTCACGGAGCCAGCATGCCAGGCAGGAAATCTGTGGACTAAACACAGGTGACTGAGGCAGGGATGATCTTTCAGCTGCTGTTTCTCTCAGGAGCAGCCCCACAGACGCTGGTGGCAAGGCATTCAGGGGAAGATGGGGCTGTGCTCTTTGTCTTGCAGCGGTTTGCCTCTCACTTTTGGCATTTTGGTGTTTTGCCATGGTGGCCACGTCCCTCTGTGCTCATGGTGACCCAAGGGACTGGTGTGACCCAAGGTGGGCAGCAGCCTGGGGGGAGCTGTGGCAGGAAGAAAAATCACTGGGTGCTGTCAGACCTCCAGCCTTGCTGTGGCTGAGTCACAGACAGATTTGCCACCAGCCTCAGAGCAGGATAGAAAGCAAAAGCAAATATTGTTTGGGGGTCACATCCAAACATAATAAATATCCACATTCCCCCTGATGCAAACATCCTTTGCATTGGCTGGATTTCCCCCTTTTTGC
The DNA here is from genome assembly GCF_000277835.1 of Geospiza fortis. Taxonomy (NCBI): domain Eukaryota; kingdom Metazoa; phylum Chordata; class Aves; order Passeriformes; family Thraupidae; genus Geospiza; species Geospiza fortis. The sequence continues at coordinate 235,749 of NW_005054468.1, forward strand.
TCCCCAAAAACTTCTGTAACAGCATGAGGTGCTGCAAGCTGTTCTCTGCTGAGCTGTAAAATGTGCAGCATCTGGTCCCACTCCTCACTTGAAGAAGGATGTGGACTTCCCTACATACACAGGCAGGGAAAAAGTTTTCAGCTATTCACAGCTGCCCTCCTGCCTCCTTGGGCCAGAGAGAGGGAGGCAGGAATGGGTGATGCAGTGAGGTGGGAGAAATATCAGTGGGGAACAGAGGGTTGCACACTGGGTCTGTGTGCCAAAAAAAAAAAAAAAAAGAGACCTGAAGAACTCCTGGAACAGAACCCAACTGTTTTCCTTCTCTGTGTTTACCTTAAAGCACTGTGAGGATGTCTCTCTGCAGTACTTGGGCTGTTAATTTGGCAGAGACTGTTGTTAAAGGAAACCCACAGGAACTGTCATTCAGGCCAGAGAAGCACTTTTCCAAGAGAGACTCTCAGATTCTCTGGAACAGAAAACAGCACAAGTGCAACTTCAGCAAATAAAAGCTAAACCTGGCAGAGTGTTCCTTTCTCAGCTTAGCAAGCTGTCATGCCCCTGCCAATGCACTGGAACTCCATTTAGCAAAAGCTGTTGCAGCCCATGAGTGGTTTTTTTTGTTTTTTTTTTTTTTGGTATAATTCATCTTTCTGCAAAGAGCCATAAAAATATTGAGCAGAAGAGAGCTACATGAAAAAAAATCCACCACCACCACCAACAACACCCCCAAACCCCCAAAAAAGCCCACTCCCATGTGCAGAGTGCATTTGCACTCCATATGTAAACCTTTCCTTGAGCTACATCTTTATCAGTACTATCAAGGTCTTGGCCACATACTCTGTGCTCTCCCAAACCCCATCTGGGTGGCAGCACATTCATTTCACTGCAGATTTTCCTTTCCCAAGGCAGGCCTAGAGGCCATGATGGCACAGTGTGCATGCTGTGGAGTCTGATTTTCTCAGAAAGCAGAGAGCTTCTCGATGCTGAAGACCTGAACCGTCCAGGAGGGCAACTGGATTACAAAGCTCAGCAACCCAGAGGCAGCACTGGGTCAGGTGAAAGAGCTGCCCCTTGGAACTGGGATCATGTGCAGTACAGTAACCCCAAACACGAAGGGTGACAGTCCTGAGACCTTCACACAGCTGCTTTTGAAGACTCCAGTGATTTCCTTTTTCTAAAGGTTCAGTGAGAGCGCAAGTGTGACTGTGAGAGCTTCTGTAAATGCTGCCCTTAGACAGGAGGGCTCCCAGGAGCAGAGATTCTATGGTGTGCATTTTGTCCTAGATTTAAAGGCTCTAAAAAAGGTAAATCACTGTGTCAGCATGGACTGATTTTTATAGTGCTTTTGCTGCTCTGCTCTCCTGTGTGCCGTGGTGCGATTGTCACGTAACGCCCCCAACAGAGGCATGAGACAGAGAAAGGAGCCCTTGTTTACTCCTGAAGTAGTTCCTCTTCCCACATCTTATTTGAAATAAAATGAAGTTCACTGATAGTGTAAGGAATCACCCTGGGGATACAGGGAAAGGCTCTTCTCATTCATTTTACCGGCACTGCAAGGCTGGGCCACCCCGTGCCTGTGTCTGCTCTAACACACAAATTCTGACATACACTTGACAATGTTTTTTTCCACAAACCTTGCAAAGGTTAATAAGTAGGAGGGTCAAGGGGGTGCAGGGAAAAAAAGAAAGAAAAAAAGAAAAACAGAAGAAAAAAAAAGAATTTGCCTGAGGCAAGGGAACCACAGAAACACAGACAGAAGCTCAACTCCCTGGTTGCCAGCCCAGCATTCACTCTCAGCACTGAGATCTCTCTGTGTCCTTGTCCACTGGTACACCTGTGGGATTTTGGGTGGGAGCCACTTTGGGAAGGGTCAGCACTGAGGTGCAGGGAGGCAGCAATGGGGGGAATGAGCTGAGGAAAGCTGAGGGAGGAGCCTGTACGTGGTGGTGAGCTGCTCCTCTTGCAATCCATCAAGCTGGGGTGCATTGTCCCCTCTGCCCCTCCTTCCCCTCCCAGCCCAAAGAAAGTCCCTGAAATCCAAGCAGCCATGCAGGAAACTGTGCATAGTTAAGCTGCAAGGAGTGAGTTTATTCCTCCTAGGGAATGGGGGAAAAAAATAAAGTCCCATATCAGCAATAGGTAGTGTTTTGTCTCGTAATACCCATGCTCAATCTTGCCCTCTGTGTGAATCTCAGTGCCACGCTCTGAGGCTTGTGTGAAACGGAAGAGGGGAACTGTGAATTCCCCCTTTCTCCTCCTGCCCAAATCACAGGGATGCAAAGCGAACAAAGCATAGCAGCAAGGAGTGATAGCTGGAGAATCTCTGCTCCCCGTGGCAGATCGGGCTCCCAAGCACCTGCCTGCGAGAGGAAACCATCTGCTCTTCTGTTGCCATTTACTTAAGGGCTGGGGGGACTTAACAAAATCCAGCGTAGTGTGTTAAATAACCAATTTTAGCAGGCACCGGGTTTCCCCTGTGGAGTGATGGTGTGGCACCGCAGGTTTACTAGAAGCACTCCAATTCTTGGTGGCAGCAGGCATCTGCTGTCTGATTAAGATTTGCAGGAGCAGGTCTCCAGTGGCCAGTTTCAACATGGATTTAACTTCACCGAGGTCAGAGGTATAACTTGAGGGAGGAACTTTCTCGCCCAAGATCTTTAGTTAATAGCATCCTGCTAATTATGACTGAGTGCCGGGCTGCCGGCGAGTCCCCTGCCGGCGCTCAGACATTAACCGCTGGCTCGGGGGCCATTTGCTGGGGAATGTCTGGCAGAGATGTGCTTTGTGCCCAAGCTGCTCTGCTGCTCTGCTGCTGCCTGAATTGCCTGAAAGGCTTTAGCACGGAGAGCCTGTGAGAACTGCTGCTGGGAGAGATCTTCATCTCCGCCGCCGCTTAGTCTTTTGTCTGGCTGCGTTAGAAACAGCCAGGATTCAGCCCACCACACATTTTTATATTTTTCAAATGGCTCGGCAGGGGGTGCAAAGAGCTTCAGTTGTCTCTTTGGTGGGTAGTGATGGCTTGTTTTTCCTTTGTTTCTTTGCATGATTCTCTTTACGCTTTGCAGACGCGCACCTTAGCTCATGAAACTCCATTTACATCCTACTTCTGGACATGCCTTCCCGACCTGAGTTAAATCCTTTCCTCAGTGCAAAATGTTGTCCTTCAACGTAATTCCTGCAGTGAAAATGGTGTAAACTTCCAGATTTACGTTGTTGAGAGCAGAATTAATCCTCTTGAATTTAAGTTGCTGTTTTATCAGATTTTTAATTCTCAGGTAAATGTGGGGCTGTTAATCTGCGGTTGGGAAAGGTGAGCAGAAGCTAGAGTCCAAACCTGCAGGTTAATGCAATAAATCTACATGTTATTTGTACAAACAGGTGATTTCTGCACAGATTTCAAACAGACCAAGTAGATTACTTGTATTTTATACAGTGCATCAGAGAAAGCTAAAGAATGCATTGCTTGGTTGTGCAAAATTAGCAAAGACCTGAAGTTGCAAATAATACGTTGAAAGACAAGTTTGGTGAGAAGAGTTGGAGAGAAGGAAGGAAAAGAAGGAAGGGAAGGAGATAAAAGAAATGGAAATCAGATTCCCTTGCCAGCAAACTGGCTGCATTTTAGCTAGAAAGTGCTGTGCTTACAGAGAACTCAGGGATGTGTAGGTGACTAGAGGAAAAAGCTGTGCTGAAACATTACAATCACTGCAGGATTGGACCAGGATAATTTCTCTGCTGTGTTTCTAATGGAAACTCCAAGCACAACAACAGGAAACCCACACCAGTAAAGAAAGAAAGGAGAGGAATTTAAGGTGGAGAGACATATAAGGTGGCTTACACCCGAAACGAAGCTCCCCAAAGTGCTACCCCAGCAAGAGGAGGTGCTGGGAAAGGAAAGGAGCTGTTTGCCGATCTCGAATAAATGTCAGAAATACAAGCACACGTTTTTGAAGTGCAAAGCAGGAGCTGCTCTCACAAAGGCATCTGTTTGCTGACAAGGCTTGTGACCACAAACGTAGCATTGTCCTTTCCAAAGGCATGAGTGGAGAGACAAAGAAAGCACGGCGTGAAGGAGTAGGCTGGGTTTATTTTTCCACCAATAACACCACTAACAGGGCCGGAGGGGATGTTCACAGCACCAGGGCTGGGTGTTAACCTGCTTTCCTGGTGCGCTGTGCTGGGGGCTGCCTGCAGCAGGAGGAAGACAAGAGGCAGACTCTCTCTTGGTATTTGTGGCTGTAAAGAGATGTAAACAGGTACCCAGCAAAAATGACCCACATGGCAGAATTACAGTGCAGAGCCCCAGAGGCCTGGCAAAATACAGTCCAGTCCATCAGAAGAAACAAGGAAACCCAAATAACTTCCCTTTGTACAGATAAGTCTGTCTTCAGAAGGAAAAAAAAAAAAAAGGAAAAAATCAAACAACAACATAAACACCAAAACAGAGGACAGAGAAAGAAGCAGGTGGCATTCTGTACTTCACATGGATCTGAGCAGCTGCTTGGAAGAATAAATCTGTAAAGGCAAAAGTTTTGCTTTGGGCACTGAAAACATTGCAGTACAGAGAAGCACTGAAAGACAGTGTTTAAATCTGTACCACTGAAGTGGCAGTGCTCTTGCCAGAAAGGTTCGTGCAACATATCTGAGGTAGGTGCAAAGCACCAAGCAGATTTGTTCCCACAGCACAAACCAAAAATTATGCACGGGGTAGGAGAACAATTTAAAAAAAAAGAATAAAAAGAGAGATATAATCCCCATTTGGATCAAGCAATGAGTCTTAATGTAAGCCTACAAAAGATGAGAAAAACTCTCAGCAACCTGAAATATAAAGGTTTGTTTTTTAAAGGAGCCTTTCATGAAACAAGGCCATTTTGATGACACAGTTTTCTACATCCCCTAAAGGTATGACAGTAATTTCAGACCTCTACCAAAATAGAAATGTGTTACCAGTGCAAAGGCTAGGGCCAAGAGGAGCATGTGAAGTGTTGTCAGCACAAGAAGGCATTTTCAGTGTTCAGGGGTGTGCCTGTACTGGCTGCATCCCTGAGCAGAGGTCTCTGAACACAGCTGTGACAGGACTCACAGTGCTGCAGATGTGTTCCCCTGGCAGCTGGTGATCTGTGAAACTTGAAGGAGCTGGGCAGGAACTTCCCTGCCTTGGCTTCCTGACAGGGCATTCCAATTAAACTGTGAGACACATTTGTGTTTCTTTAATCCTTTGGACTTTTACTGTGTGTTTTGGTGAACCCTGAGTGTCTTACATAGTGTAAGGCTGCTTCAGATGGAAAGAGGATCACAGCTGGGGTGTCATCCCAAAGTTTCCTCTTCCTGGGCATGAAGAATGCTATTCCCGCTGCTCCCCACTCCCCTTCAGAGGACTACAGTAGAGAAGGGTTTGCCAATGGGTATAAAAAGCTGAGGTTTTCACATGCATAAGAGGGTAAGAAAACATTTGTCCTTTAGTCTCTTGGCTGTGGAAAGCTCTTCCCTGCTCCAACTGTCTGTGTGCCATTGGCATAAAGAGCTGCTTCAGAAATGGAGGAGTCTGTCTCATCCAGGGCTGTGGGAGAGAAGGGAAGGCACTTTCCCATGGTGGTGAGAGAAAGGTCAGGGCAGCACAAAGAACTCTGGCAGCCTTTCTGGTAAATGGCATTTAAAATCACTGTGCACCCCTTGCCTCAGTACTCTGCCAGGTCTGTTCTGGGCAGGGGGCTCCCTTTGCTTGGCTCTGTGAGGGTGGACAGGGGACAAATGGGGAGAGGTTTTGTCTGGGATGCCAGCATGCTTTGTAGGGATCACACTTTCCCCCATGCACTTATCACATTTGTGGCATTTCTCAGAGGCTAAAGGAGAAGCCAGACTGAAAAGTGTCTGACACCAGACACTTTTCTTTATTCACTTGCAGCCACTGTGGGCTAGGCAGCGAACCAGACTGCTCAGCCCTGGAGAAATAACCACAGTCACACATGTCTGTGGTGTGGGCTGGCTGCTCACTGGAGGCCCATGGTGAAGTCCACCTGTCTTAGTTCCAGCCAGGAATCACCAAGCTTGGCCAGCTGGGTGCAGACTCCAGGAAGGTGTGAAATGAGGCTGGGAAAGCGGGGAGAGGTTCTGCACTGGATCTGCCTGCTTTCCCCCATACAAAGTGCCCGTGTGGCTCTCACACAGCCTGGTGGGATGACAAATGCATTGTCTGTCGGGAATTCTCTTCCAGGAGAACTCTGAGGCGCCTGGAGAAGCTGGGCTTTCCCCAAATGTTTGTATAAGGAAATTAAACTCCTTTACCTCCTTTGTGAAGTTCTTACTGAACTCTGACATCTGGTTGCATCTCTAATACTTCTGATTATGACTTTAGGGTGAATCTTTGAAGGACATGAAGGACAAGAGCACCAGCCACAGGGGGTAATTTAGAAGCCTAGCACCACCACTCTGTGCTTGCCACTGGCCAAGAGGTTACAGTGGCTCTAAAAAAGCAGCTTGTGTGAAAACCAGGGGTATCCAGCATTCACTCACCATCTCCTTTGCTTTGCAGCACCTTAAGAATGACAAGGAAGATCTTCACCAACACCAGGGAGAGGTGGAGGCAGCAAAATGTCAACAGTGCCTTTGCCAAGCTGAGGAAGCTCATTCCCACCCACCCACCAGACAAAAAGCTGAGCAAGAACGAGACGCTCCGCTTGGCCATGAGATACATCAACTTCCTCGTCAAGGTTCTGGGAGAGCCAGGCCTGCAGCAGACAGCAGTGGCAGCCCGGGGCAGCATCCTGGGGCTCTTCCAGCAAGCCCCGCACTTGCAGAGCATGGAAGAGCTGACACTGATTGAAAACTGTGGTGTCTCCTGTCCTGGCATGAGCAGCAATATAGTAGAGTGTTGGTCAGAGGCATCATCCCCCTAGCAGACAATGAGATGTGCAAGTCTCGGTGTTAGTGTGATAGTCTCTCTCTCCTGGCAGAATCTGTGGGTTGCTCTTCTGTGTATTGTGATTATTTATTTGTATTTATTGCTATTTAATTTGCATTTTTATTTAATAGTATAGGAAATCCTTGGTCGTGCAAAAACCTGGAAGTCCAGATGGAGAACTTGTGATCTTTGGGAGCTTGGAAGGACTCGCTGCTGTCATGGCAGAGTCCAGGCCAGGAGAGTCTTCTGTCCAGATCTCCTCCATAAATCAGAATTATGACAGCACCATAAAATTTGTCCACAACAGATATCTGGCCTCAGTAGTGAAAGATTTTGAGAGATATGATATTTGACACAGTCCTCCATGAGTTGTTCTAGGGGCTAATTGCACTCACTCTTGAACTTGTGGATCTTATTTCTAGCTTGATTCCTTTTTTTAAAAATTTAAGTCCTAGCCCTTGAACCTGGCTACATATTTCTTCATCAGACTGGAGGGACCCCTTATGTCAGAGAAAAGCATATTAAGCAAAATTAAATGTTAGGTTAAAGCAAAAAGTGCCGATTCAAAACGACAAAATCCATAGTCATAGATGAGTTTCAGTGGGTTCAATAGGCAAAGTAAATCTTCTCCATAGCAGTGACAGTTACACAGGAAGGAAGATGATCAGCTATACCCCAGCTGCCTTAAAAGAGGTTGATGACTCAATGCCTTTGTTCTTCTGTGGGAGCTGTGGCAATGGGGGAGGTCCTTTTTGGGAGGGAGGCGCCAGGACAAAATCCTCAGTGAAAACCTTTGTGGACAAACCTTTGTGTCTACGGTTATGCATGCATACCTCACTGACTGCCCTTAAACTCCCCAATTTCACCTGCCCTAGCTGAGGTTCTCCCACCTGGATACCATCCCAAAGGGGCCAACGGAGCAAGGACAAGAAAATGGTGTAAATATCTTCCATTTATGAGTCACTGCCCTGTAGGAACCATCAGGCTGTGGGTATTTACATGATAAGCTGCATGAAAGTGGCCACTGTGCGTTATTGCTGCCCACAAAAAAATCCAATTTAATTTCCTGACTTGAGTTATAACCTGTGCCAGACAAGGCCTGGTCTGCTCATGTGATTGATAAGCAGACCAAAATAGCAGAGAAAATGACACCAGGTTTAAGCAGAATGGCTTTCTGGTGAGATCCTACTTCCACTGACACAAGTGCCTCTTGATTTTCATGTGGACCAAGGTACATGTCAAGGCTTAGAAAAGACAATTTTTCATGACTGGTGAAGAAATGTAGCTCCTGTAGGCCAAAGCATGTCCCTGGGCTGTTTCTGATTGTTCATGAGACAAAGAGGTGCTTTCAGAAAGCAGAACGAGGGTTTGTGCATGCAGCATGCACGGCCTTTCTGCATGAGGGGATTTGGCACCTGAAGCTGAGCTGCCTTTCAAAGCCTCACCAAGCACCAGGTGCACCAAACAAGCCAGGGCTGGCTCCTGCTGTGGGAAAGTTGAGCTGTCCTCAGCCTTGACAAAAGCCAAGGTCTGACAAGAACACAGCTCACCCCATCCAGCGCTGGTGCTGGGAGGTACAGGCATGCCAGTGGACAGATTTTGACCAAAAGAAAGAAAGAAAAAAGAAAGCTGGAAGGGTTCACGTCGATTTGGTTTCCTTTCTGAACACTGCTAACACTTTGCTTGTCCCTGGGTTTGTGAGCTGCCAGGATGGCTCTGGGCAGCCGCTGAGAGGAAAGGCACGGAGAGTCCTTCGTTTGTTTCACCCCACCTTAATGTGGCTAAATGGAGCCACAGCCTCTTCTGCATGGCACCTCCAAGGTAATGAGCCACATCCTCCTCCCAGCTGTCTGCTGGCTTGCTGGAGTTGCAGCAGGACAAATTAGTCCAAGTAAATCAGAGCACTCCCTGCTGTAGCGTGGTGGTGCTGTTCGGTCTATCAGTCACTCGCTATCCTAGGAAACACAAATCACCAAGGCGAGGAAAAACGTGTGAGCAGCTGTCATACTGGGAAGAGGAAAGGAAACCTGGCAATTTTGTAACATAACATGCTTGTTGTATTTTCTATGCTAAAAACCTTCCCTTCTTGTTATTGCTTCGGTTCATATTATCATTTCCTTTGATCTCCTTTCAGTTTAGGAGCTCCCTACTGTCACATTCAGCAAGCATTTCCCTAGATCTCTCTACCAAAGATTTCTTTTTTTTGGTCAAGTTTCTTCTTTGTGTTTTGGGGATTTCTTATCTGCGTCATCATGAACAAATTCAGTGCAACTGATAACACTTTGTGCTATATGATGTTATTTAATACCTAATATATTCCAAATAAATTATTTAAGAAACTAATCTTTGTTGCTCTAAACTTCTCTAAAATTTCATTTCACATTTGCATACCACTCCGTAGAGGATCTCAAAGACCTTAGGATGTGATTTCCAGCAGAGGATTTTTCTGCTGTCTCTTATGCAAGAGTCTTGGTAGTAGAAACAATATTATCAGATGATGAATAATGACAGGAATTCTTTGTTTATTTTGTAATTTCTTACGCTTTTAGTTAATATTGTATTTCCATCTATGTGCTAAGATTTTGACCAGCCCTTGAAAAAGACAAATAACTAAAACTTCATTGCACAATGTTGTTATTTATCTCTTCCAAACATTCACAATTCAAAAGATTTTAATCAACTTCATTTCAAAAAGCATATGACACTCTAAAGAATTAATTTGGAGTCCATTGTTATCTGGAGATGTTCAGATAGGCACAACCTAAAGATTCAAACACGAGTCCTGGTTTGGGTATAAAAATTAATTCAAAGTTGAGGGGAGCATAGGATGTAAAGCTGTTCTTTCTGACTAACATCTGGTGGGAACAATCCAATCCCCAACCAAATCTGGGGCTGGGAGAGGGAGAGGGAGAGGAAGCACTGGGGTGACAGATGAAGAAGTTGTGAGGAAGAGATGGGAAATCACTGGATCACAGGGACAGTTTCAGTTCCATGCTTGATTGGATATCTCACATCCCTGAGAGTGTTCTATGAACACCAAGAGAGGAATTTCTGCATAAAATGTGTGTCAGCAAAGTGTAGTCTCAAGGAATTACTTAAAAAAGTCAAGAAATCGGCAAATGTGAAGTTCAAAATGTATGTGTGATGTCCAGCATGTATTTATACTAAACAAGGCAATGTCACCTCAGAGAGAACCCTCTGCTTCAAGGAGGCGATGCCAAATTAGTTTAAATGCTGAGGATCATGTGGCAATCCCTCCTCTGGAAGTGGGCATGGTACAGCCATGCCAACACAGTGCTGTGAGGACCTGTGCCATGTAGATGTACCAAGTTATTTGGAGTTGGCTGAAAATGTCTCAGATATGTTGTTGCAGTGGCAAAACCTTAGTACAAATGACAAAAATATCCCTAGTGCTAAGGATCCTGCTGTCCTCAGTTGTAACTAGCAGTGCTGAATAGAGTTTTATGAGAAACAATTTTTTTACTTTTATAATTCTTTTTTTTCTGTGAAGCTATGGCTGTCAATACTGCAAGGAAGACCAGCTAAGGTAGTATTTCCCAGAAGCATTCATGGTTATCTCCAAGGATTAAAAAAAAAGGAGTGCTGAAAAGTTAAAAGAATCATGGTCTGCTCCAACCCATGGTACTCCAAAACTGCGCAGAGGGTGTGAAATGTGCTCCTGTGAATTTGTGATGCAGAAATCTCAGTGAGACACTCCTTCACTTGGAATTTCTAACAGGATCAGTGGAACAATACAGCTCCACATTTCAGCTCAAATGAGGATTACTTTCTCCACAGGCAGGAAACAAGTTCTGCCACTGTTCACCTGTCACAAAGCCTAAAGGAGCTGACGCCCATCACGTCCACTTTCTCAACATCCCTGTTGTGGCTGTGGAATGTAATTAAAATTGGATATTTGGGCTGTGTAAGGAAAGGAATGAGTTGCAAATGTATCTTGAAAGGATGCTGTAGTCTTGTGCATGAATCCCAGTGAAGGCCAGCCTGTGGTTAGAGGAAGGCCAGGTCTGCAATCTGGGTTTTGGCTTGAGATTCTGTGGATTGGCATCCTGGTGGATGTGAATGTGCTGTGCCTGGCACTAGACAGTGCACAGTGAGATCCCACATGTGTTTCTGGAGTATTGCCCACGCAGAGGAAGACACTGTGGTGAGGCTTGTACTCAGCAGCCTTGTTTGAATGGGGGAATGAAGGTACAGTGAGCATCACAGAGGGGGACTCACAGGATTCCTGGGACAGCTACATTAAATGGCAAAGCAGAGTTGTTTCAGGACACTAAGATCCATCCCAGCACCTGGTTCTAAACAAAAAGTAAAGGTGCAGCACAAACGTGTTTCACAAGCATATGATTCATGAACAATTTAGGAACTTATCTTCCAGTGTCTAACCAGTTCCCATAAATTTCTTTGCTACTAGGGAATGATATGCAGTGAGCATGGCTAAAGTAGTGTGAGCAAGGCAGATCTGACTTTTGTTCTTTGAAGGCTGGGTGATGAAAGGAGGTGGAGAGAATGGACGACTTAACTACTGACCTGTGGGGCAGGGGTCACTTGGGAGCCAGTCTTAAATCTAAAGGTCATCAACACAGTGACAGAGCGCAAATCCACCACTTTTCGGGGGTGTAATTGTATTTTTAATACAGCAGGTGCTGAGAGAATCAGAGGGGAGAAGGTGGGTGGAAGAAGCAGCTCAAAAAAGTTCTTGGGTTACAGAAGGTAGAGAGATTGCCCTGTGCCCAGTCAATACCTATATCTGGTTGAATTTATTCACTTTTGTTCTCTCTGTAAGCCATGGGCAGCATTTTCTTTGCACTTTGAGTTGGTCCAATTCTTCTCTGTATGGAACAGAGCCTCATCCCAATGTATCCTCACTCTACTCCCTTTCTATATGGGTACACATATGCAAATCCCATCCCTCTACAATTTGTTTCACTGCCTGGGATTGCAAACCCAGCAGAGCACAAGAGAGGACCCTCCAAACTTCTTTTAGAGACGAGACACCTCAGAACTGAAAACCAGAAAGAGAGGCCAAGAGCAGCCAGCCTTTCCTGGGTACATCTGTCCTGCTGAGTGTCAGTGTCACAGAACAGCACAGGAGAGGTTCAGGATAAAGGGCAGGAAGAAGTTAGTGAGACTCCTGTGGATCTCAGCATGGGCTGCACTGGGATTCAGGTGAAGTTTCTGACTTTTATGCTGACCAGCAATGCAGACAGGTACCCACAAGCTCAGGGCAGCAGAGGTTTCCCATGCACACACCTTTCTACACCTACTGGGGGCACAGTACCTTGGAGCTGGGGAAGGTCCCTCACCTTCTCTGCAATTCCCTACTCTACACCTTGAAAAACAGACTCTTAGGTAGCCTGAAACCTTAATGAAAAGCTAAAGGATGACAGCCTGCAGACAGCAAGTCTCCAGGGAGGTGTTCTGCCTCCAACCCTGTCTGTAGACATTGATTAGCATTGATTTGCTCTTGGTGACTGTATTTGGCAAACCCTGGCAGACAGCAGGGCTCAGCCCTGGAGCTGAGAAAGGCCAAGAGCAGGAAATATTAACTCTGCCTTCAGATCACAGCAGAACTGCCATGCTCTGATACATTGATTTACAACCAACCAGAACATAACCTATGGATTCCCTCAGCTCAAAACTTCACAGCACTAAATTCCAGCTTTAAAAATCTTTACACTTACTGGAAAGACCTGAACTCTCAAGAGGAAACTGCGATGCCTAAAAGCACCTTGAGCAGAGGCTATCAGACTAGTTAACCACAGGATCTCTGACCAGCTGATCGTGACCTGAAATATTTTACTGCCTAATAAATAAATAAAAATAAATAAATTTTATTTATTTAAAGAGATATTTCAGAAGGAAGAATCAGGTCCTGCTGAGAGGCTTTGCCGTGGTTTCTGTGGGACTGAATGGCAAAAAGCCAGCTGCCAGTTGAGAGCTCCCTACAGAGAGAGTGAGCTTGGCAGATTGGATTTGCCAAGAGCACTTGGTGCTGGCACAGCCTGCTTGGGTGGGAAATATTCCCACCACTTGAAAGGGAACTGAAATAACTCAACACTGAAGGGAGCTGCCTGCTCTGGCTCTTCCTCCTGAGCTATGCTTCAAATATTTTTCCCAAATTTCCAGGCACAGAAGAGCAGCCAGCTGCTGTCTAGTGAACATGCTCAGCCACTGTGCTTGGCACAGCCCAATCTCAAAGGCCATTTCTGCATAGACGTGGAATGCAAATGGAATGTGGAATGGAGTGCTCCCAGCTCTCAGGTTTAGAAGTGAGAAAGTCATGGCAGGTAACTTCAGCAGCATAAGTTTACCTGTCATTTTTGAATAGAATAGCTGAGCAGATACAGAAAACACAAACCAGACATGTCTGTCTTTATATCTTTCTGTCTATCCATTATCTATTGATCTATGTTACCTTTATCATCTCCTTGAAATCAATTTAAGTTCACTTAAGGTCACATGCAAACAAAAACGCACAAATTTTGCCTTTATAATCAAAATAATTGTTCTTTCAGACTAAAGAATAATGTAAATGAAAAAAAATGAAAAAAAAGACAGATTGCCAGTGCCTGACACAACCTGGATGGACACTACACTTGTTGTAGGGACATAGACTTCTGTCTCTGACAAGGACACAGACTCCTGTATATATCAGCTGCAGAAAACAGAGTAACATCACCTTGTTTCTCTTACATCTAACAAGTAATTCAAACTGCCATTAATTTGGTAATTCTGAAGTAGTGGCTTCAATTAATCCCCAGTATTTCCCGAAAGTACAGGCTCCTAAACCAAAACAGACATACACTGACTATGTGTGTCTGGTTATCAAATATGTTTTCTATGTCCCTCGACAGTACAGCTATGAGTTGCTAAAGTAAAATTTTTAAATTCAAAGAAGTGAAAATACTGCTAAAATAATAGTTTAAAAAAGTTTCTCTGCTATTCATCACAACTTCATCAGTTAAATACTTCCAGCAGCTCTCTGTGTGGTGCTGTTAAGATAAATCAAACCAAAGACAGTCCTCTTGAAAACTGGAGGTTCAAGTTAGGCAGGAGTTTGTCATAAATACTGCCTCAAAGCTTGACTTACCCTGACATTTATGTTTCCTTTTATCCTGTCTCTCTGAAGTAAGGAAAAACTCTAGGGCTGGGGCTGTCAGTAAGACTCTTGATCTCAAGGGCTTAACTTGAAACATTTTAGGGTTGCCATGACTGCTTTTTGGGGTGTTTTTCTTGTAATTTCTGTCCACGAATGCTTTTAAGATACATCAGAAAGATGAGGTTGACTGGCCAGACAATTCAGCTGGAAGAGCTGGTAGTGTGGAAGTAGCCTGAATATATTTTTAAAAATGGGCACCTTCAAGTCATTCAATCTCATGTTCCTGAATACACCAGCATATAGAGCCCCTAGCTGCTTTTAAAACCTGTGGCTATGGATTTGAGTCTTGAGTCCTCTGGGAGCATTCATGCCCAGCATGAGCAGAAAGAGGAGAATCAGGGCAGGCACTAAGGCAATCAAGCAGATTGTTTATTTACTACTCTTAGCAAGGCAAGTCCACCACAGAATATGTCCAGGAAACTCCCCCTACAGACACATACCCTGCCCCTAGACAGTTGGCTTTTTTTTCTTCCATCTTTCTTATCAGTCTCCAGCAGAAACTCTAAAAATCTTATCTTGATAGGCCAGATTACCAAAATGATCTCCTCTCCATGATGAATAGAAATCAAGCTGTTTTTCTCTGCCAGCAAGGCATTCATTCCCAGTCCAGACAGTTAAATGAATAGAACCTCTCCTCTCCTCTCCTCTCCTCTCCTCTCCTCTCCTCTCCTCTCCTCTCTTTTATCATTGCCTCTTCATCTTTCCTGACTGAACTCCATCTGATATCCTTGCCTTGCCTTGCCTTGCCTTGCCTTTCTTGATTACCAATAAGTTCCTGGCTGAGTACTGACAAGAGAAGATTTCTTTCTCTGTTTTCCTGTGAGGAGGACTATTCTTAACATAGAGTTTTTTTCTAAAGGAGAAAAAAAAAAAAAAGACAACAACTAGATAAAACAACAACTAGGTTTTTTGTTTGGGTTTTGTTTGTTTGTTTTTGTGAAGTGACTGACATTTAGACACCTCCTGGTTCCCATTTACTCCCTAATAAAACAATTTTTAAGAGTCTTTCACTCACCACACAGCATTAAACTTCAAGAAGGAAGGGGATTGACTGCTTTTATTGTTTTCTAGTGTGGCCAGGCAGTTAGTGCTGAGAGGGTGTGTGTGTAAATATATATTATAATCACATTACAAATCACTGCCAAGCAGAGCAAATGCAGACTAAAGGATGTCTGCAATCAGAAAAGGGATTACAGAGCGGGTTCCTGCAGCCCCAGAGTCAATGGGAAGGTACCTTCCAAATTAAATTTTTAATATGTTTTATGGAAAGGCGACAACTTTAAGGTCAATGTATCCCTGCCACTGTGCCAGCACAGTGATCCCTATCTAGCTGGTAAATTCATAGAGTCACAGAATATGCTGAGTTGGAAGCGACCCATCAGGATCACTGAGTCCAACTCCTTGTCCCACACAGGACACTTCAGGAGTCACACCATGAGCCTGAGAGAATTGTCCCTGAGAGAATTGTCCAAACATTTCTAGAACTCTGTCAGGGTTGGTGCTATGACCACTTCCCTGGGGAGCCTGTTCCAATGCCCAGCCACCCTCCAGGTGAAGAAAACTTCCCTAATATCCAACCTAAACCTCTCCTGACTCAGTGTCAACCATTTCCTAAAGTCCTGTGATTGGTCATCAGAGTGATCAGTGCCTGTCCCTCCACTGCCCCTTGTGAGGAGACCTCACTGCCCCAGTGAGGTCTCCCCTTCTCTCCTCCAGGCTGAACAAACCAACTGACCTCAGCTGCTCCTCATCCTGCTTCTCCTCCAGAGCCTTCACCATCTTTGTGATTTCTTTTGGATGTTTAAGCTGTATTGATAAAGAAACCATTATTGTTGCATATATTACAGAATGAACATTACCCTGGGGATGTAAACTGAAGCAAATTCTGGCTTGTGCATAGCCCAATAAGAATTTAAATTCTTAAATCAGAGTCATGAAGTTGATGCTGTCTGTGTGGGAGGTAGCACAATGATGCTGTCTGTGTAGGAGAGTCATAGAAAGGTTTGAGTTGGAAGGGACCTTAAAGATCAGCTTGTTCCAACCCTCTGCCATGGGCAGGGACACCTTGCACTAAGTCCTCTGGGAGCATTCATGCCCAGCATGAGCAGAAAGAGGAGAATCAGGGCAGGCACTAAGGCAATCAAGCAGATTGTTTATTTACTACTCTTAGCAAGGCAAGTCCACCACAGAATATGTCCAGGAAACTCCCCCTACAGACACATACCCTGCCCCTAGACAGTTGGCTTTTTTTTCTTCCATCTTTCTTATCAGTCTCCAGCAGAAACTCTAAAAATCTTATCTTGATAGGCCAGATTACCAAAATGATCTCCTCTCCATGATGAATAGAAATCAAGCTGTTTTTCTCTGCCAGCAAGGCATTCATTCCCAGTCCAGACAGTTAAATGAATAGAACCTCTCCTCTCCTCTC
>NW_005054468.1:252425-253297 GCF_000277835.1 Geospiza fortis
AGTCAAGACAGTTAAATAAATAGAACCTCTCCTCTCCTCTCCTCTCCTCTCCTCTCCTCTCCTCTCCTCTCCTCTCCTCCTCTCAATCCCAGCTCTCCTGTCATCCTTTCAGTGTCCTTACCCTCCCCCAAATTAATTCCTATGCTTTAATACCATCTAAGAGTCCTCAGTGAGAAGAGGATCTGCTTGCTATGCAGGTGCAAGTTTTCAGCACCACAGCACAACAGCAATGCCACCCGCTCTGCCCTCCTCAGGGCTCTTCTTTGTGAGCCACTTTTTCTTTTCTTCCTTTTCAGCTCCGTGCTGAACAACCCCATGCAGATAATCCGATTATGCTAATTTGTACTTCATGAACCTAGAGTAAGGGGATCTGTGGAGGGTGAGCTGGGCTGGGGATAAGGGTGGTGAGGGCAGGAGAGAGGTTTGGGAGTGGGGGGCACAGACAATGGGTTCAAGTCAGTTAACAAAAAAAGCCGTCTGTATTGCCAAACAAAGCACACTCCGGGTAACCCCTTGCTGCTCTTGACAATTTAGAGTGTCCCAAACTGGCCTGCGCCTCTGAGCAGAAAAGGGAACACGAAGAATATACAATGAAGGAGCACAATGAGAAGTCTGTTTCCTGTTGAATGTTGCTTTTTTTTTTTTCCCTCCTTAACTAATCCTTCCCAGAATCTAGTAGTTGAAGTACGGTCCACAAATGGTTTGTCAGGTGGTAGCTATGGCACTAGACAGCTTCTGAGCACACACATCCTCATCTGTCCAGTTAGACTGATGATGCACTCAAAATTTATTGAATAATGGGCAGTGACTTTGCAGATACAACCTCACAACACTCAGCTTGGACTTGTCCCTCTGCAGGAGCTGATGGAGTC
>NW_005054468.1:253360-261104 GCF_000277835.1 Geospiza fortis
AAGGGTATGGAAAAAACATTTTCAAGGCTAAAGCAATCCCAAAACTGTTTGCATTGGCAGGCAGCTCCTGAGATAAGTGGATCTAGCCTCCTGCTCAAGCCATGTCACCTAGAGCTGTTTGCCCAGGACTGTGCCCAGTCAAGTGTCTCCACAGATCCTTTGCTATTCCAAGGGAAAATGGGAGAGGGAAGGAAGACATTTGCTCTGCACTCTGCCTCAAATAGGACAGCTCCTCTTTCTCATGCTGAAGAGACTATTTGTTCTGAAGCCCTAAGTAGAATACCTTTGGACACCATTTTATAAAAGCAAATGGAGGAGGAAAAATGACTATCCAGAAGCTGTCATCTCAGGGACAGTCTTGGGTTCAGGTGCATTTGCATTAGGATATTACATGAAGTTTACCTGATGCGGTAGAAAACATGCAATATCTTGCCAGCATTGCTCTTCTTTATTTGAGATCTCATTTGTTGAATGTGTGGTGCATTACAAGGCCTATATCAGTATTTAACAAAATTACCTCTAAATAACACTGTGAATGGAGCAACTCAGCAAAGGAGCAGAAAAAAGGCATCAGAAATGTAAGATTACCAGGTTAACTTAAAATATGAAGAGTATTTTGAATTTGTCAGATGTTGATGGAAGCATCTACGTTCACTGTACGCATGGAAATGTGCCTTGTTTTCTCTCTTTTTCCTGGGAAGCAGGGAAGCTTATCAGATGTGATCCCACCCAAACAGTATTTTTATGAGCTGTGTAACATTTCACAGAAATAGATCTGATTAAAAAAACAATTTTAAATCTGAGACAATCAGTAGTCCCATATCCTATGCTCTCCAAGTGCTAGATGCCTGGAGCTCTTGGAACACTTAAAATCCACTGATATGTAATGAACTTTATAAAGACCTGGGCTTTTGCCCTGCTGATAAATGTAACACAGAAAAGCCAGTGAATGCAGCAGGATCTAGTGCACAGCAGTAGTTTGAGGCCTGTCATTTGTGCTGTTTGAGGTCTTCCCGTATCCTTTTCTTCCCTTCTACAGCAGCTCTTGGGGGAGACCAGACTGTCAAGGATTTGACAAAGCAGATAAACAGAGTAAGCAGCATGACCTTGAGGAGAAGGTCTTGTTCTGTCCCCTTGTTTTTCTCCTAACCTGAGGGATGACCTGACCCAAACCACTGCTTTTCCTAGTTTTTTTTAATAGCGATAGTGAATTACAGTAAGCAAGGATGTTTATTTTGCTATATACACACAGGGAGTTAAATGCAATGGGCTTTGGCCTCATTTGAAACTATTAAGTTATATAGATATGATGTTAATATGTAACAAGAATACGTGAAGAATGTAGTGCCAGCTGTGATTGATTACAACCTTGAAACTAGCTAGCAGTGACTATTATTGACATGTGTTTTCGCAGAAAAAGAGAATTCTGAGCTGTTGGATGAAGCAGGCCCACAACTGTTGCATGGCAGTGATGAAAGGCACAGTAGGTGCATTGAGCACCCAGTTCTGAGAATCAGGTACCTACTGAGAGGACAGGGAGGTGCTCAGTGTTTGTTGAGCTCAACCACAAGTCAATACAATCACCAAAAGCTCACCCAGGGGACATTAAAGGACAGTGACAACACAGCACTCCTGCATGCCGTTGCTGAGGGAAAGTCACAACTGCAGGGAAAGGCATCCTTTGAATCTTGGTTGGATCAACAGAGGGTTGGAGTTTGTCTCAGTCCCATCAACTAATCAGCAAGGGATATACCTAATGATGCAGCAGAGAGATAAACAAGGTAATAAGAGTTAAAGTCTACTCTATAAATCAGTTCCTTTCAGAAAGAATACTGTTAAGGAACAAAATATGCTTAGGAGAGGCCTAGCAGCCAAGATTCCTAATTTTTGTTAACCTGAATTAAACTCTATGTGAAGTCATGACTGAGTTTACTACTGCAATAAAGATGCAAAACATTGGAGTATTTCTTTTATAGACATATAAACTCTTTTTGTATACATCCATAGCCTGAAGCACACACTTTTGCCTACTTGTGTGTCCATGACCTGAGGGTAGACACCAGGGACTTCTTGGGTAGAGCCAGCAGAACTGGCTACAGCTGCTACAGTCCTAGGCTTCACCTAGGAAAGAACACAGTGCTTCTGCTTCAAAGGCTGCAGGAGAAGAGAAATTTTAAATGGATCCTTAAACACTTGTTAGAATCCAATCTGGCGTGAGGGAGGATGGATCTGAGGTGGATATAAGTCAAAGAACACCACTGTTCAGCTAAAAAAAAAAAGAACAACATTATTTCTGCACGTTGCAATTTAGATTGGCACTAAACAGCATGCAAGGAAAATTACCAGAGTAATGTTAAGTTAGGAGAAACTTGGACATCTGAACTTCCTATGATTTATCATTTTTTCTCAGAAAATCTGAAAGGAGACAGGACCTGACCTTCTGAAGGAAAACTGGAAAAGAAGGAGGGTAACCAGAGCGATGAAGCTGGGAGGTGCAGAAAGCTAAAGGTGGGGCCTGAGTTTATGAGTTTTGATTGAAAGCATGCACAAGTAAGGTGACAAAAGTGGAATAAATAGCCAGATTCTCAGAGACAGACTGGAGACTGACAAGCGTACTAAACCATGAGTAAATGCTGAGGATGCCATGGAGAAAGCAAGAAAACCAGAAAAGCTGTGGGGAGTGACGCTGAAAGAAACATGCAGGGTTGATGAATATATGGTGCTGGTGAGAGAGGAAACAGGAAAATGCTCTACAAGATCAAAGTAAACAGCTTGATGGGGATAGAAAACTGTTGGAAAACAGGGAAACAAGGCAGAAAACTGTGGAGCAGAGCGAGAATTTATTTGGAAGGAGACAGATAGCAGTGTGGCACATGGCTACAAATCACAAATGTGGTAGTGGAAATGTCCATTTCCACATTGTGACAAAGATTACTGTTTTCATCTGATTTGATTTTGATGCACAGACTTGAATTAGAGAGATCTCAGAAGATAAAAAAACTTAACCTAATAATTCATAAGAAGAGATTATTCCTAATTTCCTGAATTGGGGAAGAAGAGTAAGAGTTATGAGGCATACTGATGAAATATACTAAAGAAGTTCTCCTTTTTTTCCCCCTAAGGCACTATTTTTGAACTCCAGGCCACTGCCTGTAGGACCCCAACAGACATTACAAAATAAAACACTAAATAAACATATCTCACATTAAGCAGCAGCTTCACCAGCTATACTTCCATGCTAAGTACACAAACCTTTTTTTTTTTCAAACACAAAAATTAGCATAATCCCACTGAAAAATACTCTGGAAAATGTGCAAGTTGGGTAACTATTCAGCAGGTGTTTACGGTGGGGTTTTTTAAGGTCAGGATAACATTTCTTGGGCAAGAGAGTGAGTTCAGGCTTGTGCTTTGATTTCACAATGAGCTTTCCACTTATACAACACAACAGTCCATCTTTAAAACTCTTATGTACACACTGTGCTGCTGAGGTCTCACTATTAGCTTGCTCCCAATTTATGAAGAAAAGGGCATCTGTTCTTCCAGTTTAAAATCAGCAAAACACAAAAAACTGTTTCTCACACACACACACACAGAGACAGGTGCACCTAGCTCACACACTAACACCATCAGCTCACACTGCCACAGTTCTCTCAGCATCTCTATACTTGGCTCAAGGATGAGCAGGATCATTTCAGGTGTTTTATCCTCTGCTGTCTTTAAATTATTGCTGAGATATCCAGGACAGCTGGAAATTGATAAAATTTTAAGTTTTCTTATTTGTTACTCTACTTTTATTATACAGGCTGTGTTCTGTGGTCTGATTTCTCTCTGGTGCCTTCCTCTATTCTCTGTATTGCTAAGATGCCAGCCTGAACACACAGGAATTTCTCCCTGGTCACCATTAGTCTTAGAGAAACTGCTGCTCTTATTTCCTAGTAGAAAACTCATCAAAAAGTCTTTTTTGTTTAAATTGTGGTGGTTAACATGCTTTCCCACCTCACTGCCATGAGATCCACGTCCACACCAGCTACCCCTGTGTTGTTTAATCCCAGTCACCAGCCAAGCCCATACAGCCACCCTCTCACTCTCCCACCAGTGGGACTGGAGAGAGAACTGGAAGGGTGAAAGTTTACACGTTGGGAAAATGACTGTTTAATAAGGGAAGCAAAAGCTGCTCACATAAGCAGAGCAAAACGAGGAATGAATTCCCTGCTTCCCATGGTTGGGCAAGTGTTCAGCCATTCCCAGCAGAGCAGGGTCCCATCACACAGAGCAGTGACTTGGGAAGTCAAATGCCAGCACTCTAAATGTCCCTCCTTCCTTTTCCCCCACTTTATACACTGCACCTTATGTCACATGGTCTGGAAAATCTCTGGGGTCACTTGGGGTCTCCTCAGCATGAGGAGGAGCAAAGCCCTTGGCTCTGTTCAATCTGTTCAATCAGCAATAACAAAAACATCTCTGTATCATCACCTCTGAGCTCAGCACAAATCCAAAACACAGCTCCACACCAGCCTCGGGGAAGGAAATTAACTTTACCCCGGCCCAGACCAGCACAACTCTGCTTTGGGCAGTAACACTTCAGGTGCAGTGACAGTGCAGCGTTACGTATTTGAGGACCTCACTAAAATTTGAATGTTCAGGCAGGTATTGCTGATCTGCTGCAAAACAGCACCAGTAGAGGTATAACTGCTGGCATGTTCAAGAATTTGAGTATCTCTACACAAGTTGCAGGCGCAGAGGTGGCTGCTGCAGTGCAGATGTTGCTGGCCCAAATTGCGACTTTTTTTTTTTTCGTCACCGTAGGTTCCTTGTGGTCACTGACATTTTAATTTCCCTCCCTCTCCTTCTACAATCACACACGAGATAGCCTGAGTAGTTTTCACTGCCTAGCAATGAAACGGATGACACTTGGTGGGGATAAACCAGTACTGCAAGGAGTGAAAAAGATTACATCGTTTAAATCCCATCAGTAGCTCCGTGGCTGCAGCTGCACGGACACAGAGCCCTGCTCAGGGGAAAAATAAAATAAGCTGAATTCATTTCTGCTACAGAAATGTATTATGTCTACTTACCTCTAAACTGGGCAAGTCGATATTCTGCTCTAGAAAACAAACTCTGGTTTCTGAGTCTGCATGACAGAAAATAAGAATTAGATTTGTTAATGACAAGGGTAGTAAGAGATCACTTTGACTAAATTAGGATCTCTTCATGCAGATGAAATGAAGATGGAAATGGCCAGGAAATAGAAATGGACTGCATGCACATGGGTCAGTTCTCAGGGAGCAAAAATTAGTCACTGGATGCACAGAAAGGAAGAGACATTGAGAATAGGAACTTATTCTGTGAATATGGTACTGATAAAAGGCAAATCAATGAAAATAATAGCTCGCTATTCATAGCAAGCTGAAATTATTCTGGGAAAAGTTCAAAGTGTTTGCTACGTTGAGTGGCATAAACCTTTTCCCCAAAATGCTTCTACAATTTCAGTTATTTCCTGAAATTAGTTCTTGGTAGGCAAAGAACAAGTTCAAGAGCAGCTGTGAAAGCTGCAGATCTTCAGACTGCCTTGCTTAACTTCACCATACAGTGAAACTTGGAGCACTGGAAACTTGGAAACTTGCAAAACTTGGAGCCTTTAAGAGTCCTTTTCACCAGCATGTGGAAGCTGAATGGAAAAGACAGAAACAGTTCAGGGAAAATTTAGTAGAGAAAACCAGCCAAAAATTCACAAACTAGTAAACTGAAGAAAGCCTGTCTGAAAGATGGAGAGACTGTTTACAAGGGCATGTAGTGAGAGGACAAGGGGGGAATGGCTTTGTGAAAAATGCGTATTTTATGACTGGCTTTTCACAAATATTAAAATGAATATTATATGTGTTGTGTTAGAAAGTAATGCTGTATTAATTCTCTTAAGTAGTGTGTTAAATATAGTTTTAGGTTATAACATGATGTTAAAATAGAAACTATGCTATGTAAGATACTTTTTTTTCTAAAGAAAGGATTAAAAACGAGATAGCAGCCACAGGACACCTAAATCTTTCAGAGAAAGGGAATTTATTGCTCCATTATCAGAAGAAATTAACTTCTCCCCGCCTTGCTCAGTCAGGATGATGCCATCAGGATTAAGAGGAAAAAGCTGACACTGACCAGACAGAATCCTGTGCTTGAATGGAATTTATCCATCATGTATGAGGTGTATGAATATGCAACAGGTTATTGTTTTAAGGGTTAATCCTCTGTTAACAGGTGTCCTTTTTCGGGCTTATGCTGCCCAGAAAAAGGTACCTGGGCATCCATAACTCTTTGTTTCTATTGTCTCATATTGTCCTAATTCAAACTGTCCAAATTATTATTACTCTAATTATATTGCTATTTTAATAACCATTTTATTATCATTAAACTTTTTAAAATTTTAAAAATAAGTGATTGGCGTTTTTCACAGCTTCATACTGAAAGAGAATAGATCTACATAAGATATGAGGAAGAAATTCTTCCTTGTGAGGGTGGTGAGACCTGGCACAGGTTGTCCAGAGAAGCTGTGGCTGCCCCATCCCTGGAAGAGTCCAAGGCCAGGCTGGATGGAGCTTGGAGAAACCTGGGATTGTGGAAGGTATTCCTGCCCATGAATGAGTTTTTAAGATCCTGTCTGAGAAGAACAGTGGATTTGTCTTTACAAACAAGCTGTGGGTCTGCTGGCGGATAAAATTAGCACTGGGAGGTAAAAGAAACAATGAGAAGGATTCCACTGATTGATGAATGGAAAAAGATATTTGCTTTTACAAATAAACTTCAGGTTTGTTGATAAATTAAATTAGACATTGAAAGACCAAACAAACAATGGAGAAGAAAAACCCCTAAATTCCATAAGAATTAAAAATTAAAAGGGAGGGTTATACATTAGAGACAAATCTTTGGTATCAGGTACTCGGGGAGTCTGTACCTCTCAAGTACCTCAGCCAATGGGGAAAGAGAGAAGGGAAATGTGGCTGGGAAATTGGGATAAAAAGGGAGGCTGCGTCCTCCAGAAATGTGAGAGATCCCAGGGAATGCCCCGTGGCCTCTCCCTTTATTTGAATGAAGTAAAAGGACTCCTCCATCTCCTTTTTGGACATAAACCTCCGGTGTCTGTGGATTAATTTTCCTAACACCTCCAACCCCCAACCACCCTGATTACATGAATTTCCTTCAGATCCTCCAAGTCTGGTGAACAACGAAAAAGCAAATGTCATGTATATTGGAGTTAGCAGATCTTCGAAAATGTTTTGCTTGGGCAGTTCACAAGCTTTGCTGAAAATCCTGTGGGATTGGTGCAACACTAGATACAGAACTTCAAGAAGGCAAAGTTAGCCCTCACTATTAAAATGGATATAAAGGTGCATTAAAGCATTTCTGCTGAGCTCTGGCAGCATCTGGTGTACATTAACACCCTCAGTAACTATTTAATAGACAGCATCAACCTAGGAAAGACCACATGTGGAAGCGACTGTACACGCGGCTAATGCTAAGTATTGTTGATGAGCTTCAGAAATATTCAACAGGAAAGAAGAGAAAAAATAATGTATATGGGTAAGTGTAGCGAAGTGCGCAGGGAAGCAACACAAACGCAACAGGGGCTCTGAGGGAGGCCACAACCGACCTCAAACCGTGCATGGAGCACGACTATTAGCATTCTGGGGAAAAAAAGGCAAACAAAAGGCAGCGCAGCCGCCTCCGAGAGCGGAGCCGCAGGACCGAGAGAGCG
>NW_005054468.1:261533-292891 GCF_000277835.1 Geospiza fortis
AAATGGGATTGTCTGCCGCCTGCATTAGCCCGTCTGTCCATAAGCGTTGTCTCGCTGCCCGCAAAAGACACCCAGCCAAAGCTTTTCTCGCTTTCCAGAAGTTAAGAGGCGCTGGCGAAATCAGCCAAGAGTTTTGTTGGAAAGCTTTTGGTTTTTTTGTACAGTTATTTGTTTGTTTGTTTGTTTCGGTTTTGAAGTCTCAGGAGTAAAAGGGCTGAGGCCCCTCGTAGTTGGGTTTATGCAGAGAATGTGTGTGTAACACAGGC
The DNA here is from genome assembly GCF_000277835.1 of Geospiza fortis. NCBI lineage: Eukaryota > Metazoa > Chordata > Aves > Passeriformes > Thraupidae > Geospiza > Geospiza fortis. The sequence goes on from NW_005054468.1 coordinate 261,800, forward strand.
CAGTATCTCTGTGCCCAGAATTGCATCTGAGAGGAGAGATTAGCTAGACTTTACATCTTTCACACGCCCTGTTTGTGCAGGGGGGTGTTAAGGCCTTTTCTGCCTTGTAGGAAACAGCTCATGGGTCCGTCCTGTGCCAGTGGCTTGTCAGCATTGTACCCCGTGGATTGTAAAGTGAATTTAGCAAAGCTTTCCACTTCCACTAACACGGTTTTGTGTGAGAGCACATCACGGCGCTTCAGTCTGCATGCTCTCTTCCAGAAAATCATCTACACTGCGGCTGTTAACCCCAATTTATTTATTTATTTATTTTTTGTCACCAATGTAGACGCTGGCCTTGTTTCAGTGTTTAGAATTAAGCTACTTGTGGTGTGGGTTTAGACATGTTTACTATAAATGTGCATCCCAGGTGATAACTGTGTAGGAAACTGAGCAAATTTGGGAGCTGCTGCTTGCCTCAGATTTCTAGGGCTCTGCACTGTTTGTTTAGTGAGAGCTTGTTCTTTGGTCCCTTCCTAAGTGTTCCAAGGTGAATTTTGACCATCTGCTGAGGAAATGCACTTAACAGACTGTGAAGACTGGTGTAAACTGCTTATGCATTCTAGAATCTTCACCAACCTTTGTTAATGCTGCTAAAATTTTTGACAGGTGCTGGGCTGTGCCATTGTGTAATTTGTCTGTTCCATTTAGAAAGGGACTTTCTGACATCATGCAATACTTTTAAACTTTCCTCTGGAATGGGCACACCTAAAGATGAGGATGAGAGGCCTCTGTGCCTAGTTTTAGTGAGACAACCCTTATGGAAAGAAAATTGCTATCAGAAGTCTGGTCAGATCCATGCTCCTGTTTTTTTTTTTTTTTCTTCTTGGTTTAATAGCTGGTAGTTCAGAACTCCTGAGTATTTTCTAATAGTTGGAATTAATAACTGTATTCCCGGTGACTGCCTGCTGGCCTGTTTCTCACTTCCCAAGTGGTTTGAACTGAGTATTAAATCATAACTGAAATAGCAGTTATTATGAATACTCAGTATGGATATGTTATTGTCGATTAATGCTGTCTGGGCTTTATGTTCCTTTTGGAAACTTACAACAGTAGCTATATTTGACAGGGAAATTATGGGATAGCCTTGAGTGCCTGGTGGTGTAAGAAGTATGTGGTCAAGTTACAGCCACATTTATTTTATCCCAGATTACTGTCTCATTGAAATACCAACCCACCCCCACTGCTTAAAATCAGATTCAGTGTGGGCATTTGGATCATGGATGGCTGCACACTAACTGGGACTTTCCCAATGCTCCTAGCCAGGCTTTCCTGCTCACTTGTGACTGGCAAACTACAGCAGTGACAACCAACTTGTCGCTTTCTGCGTGTTTTAAAAGGAGAGTTCTTGATTAGTGCTTTGAGGACGGCTTAGGATTTGCTTGCTTGTAACTCCAGCCAGTTGTAGAACTGGCAATTTGCTTTCTTTGGGGTGGAGGGACAGCAAAAGGTGTTGGTGGTTGAGGATGTGTCATATTTGGTTTGTTCCTGACATTTTTCTGTGATGTGTTTGAGGTGATTTGAAGAGAAATAATTTCTCTTCAGCATAGTTTTGCTCTGTTAAGTCTGACTCTATAAATCCTTTATCTTAACTAAGGATATTCTATGTCGTTGAACAGGGTACTAGACAAAATATGTACAAATCCTCCTGGTGTGCTCACTAGGTATGTGTGTAGTGTGCATTATTGCCTATTTGGAACATGCAGAAAAGCTTAAAGCAGATATAATCCTATTGACAGAAATAGTTAGTTGGTAAGGGTTTGTTTTGTTTGTTTGTTAGTGTATTTTTATGTGTTTTGGATTTTTTTGTTTTGTTTGGGTTTTTTGGGGGTTTTTCCCTTGGTTTTGTTTGTTTTTTAATATTACTATTGTTCAGGAGCAATTCTTAAAACCATATTCAAAATTAGTCCTTGTGTTTTGAAACTTTTCCTTAACTTTCTGAAGTGTACATCTGCGGGGCTGGTGGCCTTCTGGCAGATTCACCATTGCATGGTTGTGTGATGCCTCATTAATTTTAGAGGATGCATCGGAGGACAAAGATAAATGACCACTTTGTATAAAAACATGTGACCTACTTAAAACTGAATTTGTCTTCTGAAAGGCTACACCCTAGTAATAATTCAAGTGGCAATGCCCAAGATGATCTTTAAATTAGTATCAACTTTTTTGCCTCATTGTCTTCTGTATTGTGTATATTCCTTGTTAGAAAGCAAGGATATATATATCCTTGTTAAAAACTGGCATTTGAGCCATTTCTAGTGCTGACCAACAGAAAAATCTTGAAGTGCAATAGAGGTTCCAGTTTCCTGACCTTTCACTTGTAAAATGAAGAAATTTACCTGCATTGTTGGGGAGCTTACTGGTAGAGGGCAATCTGTATGTGCCCTCAGAACTGAAAACCACTTGCTGCTAGTTGTGGGTCAGAGGGAGTGTGGAGAAGCTGGTGATTATTGGAAGGCAGGAGAATGGATCTGAAGAGAGAACAGATACTTAATTTTAAACCTACTCCAAAAGTAATAAACACAAGCCATTAATAATTTGCAGGTGTCTTAACTTGGAGCACCAGGTACTGCAGTTTGAAAAATAAATTGCAAAAGAGTTAAAAATAAAAGAGATGTTATTTTGTATTCAAGTGTTCTGCAATGCTGAGGAGTGCTCATTCTTATAAATTGGCTGTTTTATGGGCATTTAGATAGTGCCGCTGTACTTGATAGCTATGCCAGCACCAAAACTGGAACACTAAAACTGAAACTTGTTAATGCATTGAATGAATTGAGAGTGCTGTATGCTTTTTTAAATGTTTGAACCTCTCATCTTCGGTAGAAGCTTCTTTTCCCACAGAAATGCCTGATAAACCAAAGCTTCTACACTGAATTGGGAACAGACGTCAAATTTCATTTTGGGGTGGACAGTAGTGCTTTTGTGAACTTCAGCCTTTGGACTATGGAAAATTAAACTTGTTCAGGCAAATAGCTCAGAACCAACTGTAAAGGGGAAGCTTTGGCAACACTGAACTTTTAAAGTGGAAGGAAATAGTCAAAACAACCACTTGAGCATACTTCTAGCTTTGGTAAAATGTTGTTTTCCTCTGAAAATGGTTAATACTTCCCATTACCTCCAGTATAATCTTTGAATCTTATGTACTCTTTTTGGCATAGTTAACTTGCACTTTAAAATGAGAGTTCATTTTAAAGATGATTAAATAAACCAAACTGTCAACCTTTTAATAATGAGGGAAATTTACATTTATTATTATAGTTCAAGTAACCTTTTTCCCTGCCCCCCTTCAAGAGTGCAGGTGAAAACGATTTGATAATTATCTTGGATGCAGTTTTCATTTTGGCCACCAATCACAGCAGGATATTATGAGAAAAGAAGGGAAAACAGTTGCCTTGAATTCTTGGAACACTCAAAAGCAGAAATGGAATTCCTAGAATAACCCTCCAAATGTCAGCAATCCTGTTTAGATTAGCCATTTAGGTGTTTTTAATACAAATTTCAAAGCAAATGTGTCCCTGTGTCAGGCTGTTAAAAACAAGACCTCGCTGCTATGCTCTGAAAGCTTTTTCCTCTTGGTACCTAGGTGCAGCAAACTAATGCACAAAAGATATTCAGAGAACACTTTTTGTCAGCCTTTCACTTCTGTTTAGGAGTTTAAGTTAAAGTCACCTTACCCTGAGGTTTGTATTTCTGGAAAATTTTCCTGTGAGAGCCTGCTGATTGCTGGAGGATTTTTCATTACCTGAAGGAACTAAATTGAAAAATACTGACCTTTAAAACATGATGTTATTCTCCAGTTTTCATTTCTGTTTATGCAGAATGTTATATGGTTGGTTGTTTTTTTTTTCCCAGGAGTTGTGGAAGTGTCGGTCCGAAGTCCCTTGGCCTGCTGGTTTAGTGCAATGCTTTATTGCTTTGGGGGCTCAGTTTTGTCCTCCTTGATGCTTGGTGAACCTCCAGTAGCATTTCTGGGAAAGACCATAAATATTCTACTGGCATCCTCAGTCTGGTAAGCAGTCACAGTTGGGTAAGATGAGTGATACTGGCTCTAAGGAAGCTATATGCTGTAAACTGATACTGTACCATCAAGGTTCCATGTAAATTAGAATTTTTACTTAAAAGTGTTGTGGATTTGGATGCTATCTCTTCATCCAGTGTCACAGCAGCTATGATCCTGTTCTCTGGAAACAGAGAGCAACTCTTACACCTTGTTGTGTAACCAAATGCTCTGTTGCTAGATTAGACTTGCCTTAGGTTTTTTTTAGTATTCCTGGTCAAACAGCTATGAATATTACTTTTTAATAAAGTTATTCAGTTGCTGATTTACTGAATATAGGTATGTCATAAATGCAGTCAAGTTTTGAAAAAGTAGTATTGAAGATCAGAACCTGGCTGATGTAAAAATTTTGGCTTTTTCTGTAACTGAGGTTCCAAGACACATCTTTCCTCCAGTTCCTACTACCAGACACATTTTTTTTTCTGTATTTTCTTCCATCCCAGATGGGCAGGTGTTGTGGTGTAGCTAGCTGAATTATATGATTGAATCAAGTATTAGGCATTTTGGCCTGCTTTGGAGTTAAAAAAAACATTCTGGAGTTATTTTCATATAAATGTGGTCTTCCAGTGGAGATCATTTGTTCCAGAAAGTGATCTTTGAAGGAAACTTCAAACTTAACAAAAGTTATGAGCAGCTGTGGGGTTTTGAATTTAGAAATCTCAATCTATATTTGGGTAGTCTGGCCTGCTTAAAATCCTTTACTTCCACTTGCCCCATAAGTTTTACAATTGCAAATTCATTAAAATGAAAGCGAGTGTTTCTATCTGTCTGGGTATATGTATTAGTTTTATGGTCTTTGTGTTGCAGTAGAAGATGACATTTAATTTGGTGAAATTAATAATATGTATTATTAGTGAATTATTAACAGAACATGCCTGTGGTTGTGTCAGTCTGATGTGGGCAGACTGACTGCTAGTTTCATCAAGTGACATGAGCTAGGAGTACACTTGAAGAGAACAGGATTTCTGTGTAACTCACCGTGGTCAAATGTGATTTGCTGTGCACAAATTAAAGGAGGTTTTAGTGAGGAGCTGTGAACGTTACAAAACGTTTTAAGCTTCCAGCTTTACAAAGTCCCCTCTTCCTGAGTGTAATGACCTTAATTCCTGATCCCAGATCGTGCACAATGGAATTCCTCAAGCCACACTCGGGACTGGAAAGTGAGTGGAGTAGTGCTGGGCTTGAGGAATGCTCCTGAATAGTCTGTAGGACAGCGGCATCTACTGTTAGCAGAGATTACAGGCAGGGAAGGCGTGGTGGGCCTTCCGGGGGTGGGCTTTCAGGGCCAGCCTCAGTCCTGTCACCAGTGCTTCAGGGTCCTAAACCCACATTCTGCACATATAAATTAATTCTGGTGTGAGTTGTCTAGGGAGTGGGTGGCTTAAATGGCTTTTTGCAGTAGCCTGTGAAATACATCCTCCCTCTGCGTTTTTGGCTTCATATCAGCTGAAGCCTGGTTGCATACAGAGGCATCTTTACAATATCTTTATCTTTACAATAAGAGATAAAGGGAAGGGCCTCAGAAATTCTTGGTAGGCAGGATCAAGATCAAAAACCTTAATGCAAGGGGCAGTGTCTTTCATTTTTTTAAGAAAACAAAATTTATCCTTCTTTTTAAATGCTTTCTCTGCTCTTATGCAATTATTACTCTTACTCCTGTACTGAAATAATCTACTTAAGATAACTTAATCAAGATACTTAATCTTGACTGGGTTTTTGTGAATGTCTCAGTAAGAACTGAATTTTATTTATTATTGAAGACATATAATAAAACACTACATAATCTAATATTTTAGAATTTACTGTCACTTAGGATTTAACTCTTAGCCATCTTGGTTTTAAAAGCAAGTTGATCAAAGATATTTTGTGTAGTCTTCTTTCAATGCTTTGAATAAAGAAATGTGCTTGTAACTGGCAAGCTGGAAAAGCTAGAATTGGTGAATATTAAGATGTTAAATATGTTTAAAAAGAGCCATGCATTTCATGTAGTATGACATTAACTAGTGGAGGCATTCTTGCTGAAGTTATATAATTCCAGGTACCTACAGTCTGGAAACACAGAGTCAGCATTTAATTTACCACCCTGTTGTAATCCTATTAAAAAAAAATCCCAAACAAAAAACCAAAACAAAACAACCCCCCTATACCAATCTAAACAAAACATAACTCACAAGATAAACTCAAACCACACAAAGTCAATCAGATACCACTTTAATGACTTGAATTATAAAAATGTGATATATAAGGTGTAGAACAATTGGAAAAATGTAAAGCTGTTTCACATGGACTTCAACAGATTCGTCTCTAGGACAGTGAGGCAGTACTGTTTGGTTTTGGTGCAAAAGCTCAGTTGTGCTCAAAAGCTTTTCAAATTTGTGCCAAGATGTGTGCCACGAGACTTTGAGCTGTCAGTAGTATATCAGACATTGCTAGTCATATTCCAAAAATATCTTTAAAGATTATGAAAAGATAATTCCTTAGCAAAAGTGTGGCTAATGTTTTTTTTTCCTGATGATTTTCAGGTATCTAGTGTTTTACTGTCCAGAAGACATATTCTGCCGCTGCTTTTCCTTTCTGCCTCTTCGTCTTCTGGTGGCAGGAATGAAAGAAGTGACAAGGACTTGGAAGATCACAGATGGCATTGCACATGCAGACAATGTCTACAAAGATGCCTGTCTTATCATGGTGGCTGTGGGCTGGGCCAGAGGTAACATGCACACAGCATCTTGTTCTGAGGATTTGGGCTTTTTTGGGGTGATGTTTAAATGTCTAGCCCCTACAGCAGAGCTGTAGCACCATCCTTGCTGTGCTGGGATGGTAGTCCTGATGCAGTCTGATGTCCCCTGAAGGAAAAAGCCTCTGCTGCAGATTTTCTGCCTGAATTAAGGGTGACATTGAAGGACTTGGAGGGGTGTTCCCTTCAGAAGGTCTTACAAGAGCTTGCAGGATGGGCGGTTGATGACAATAAAGAAGTAAATCTTCTGTGTAGCTGTTGCTGATCTTTCCAACAACATTATTGCCTTGCATGAGGCTGAAGAAGAGAACTGGGTACGTTAGGTTTTTGGGTTATAACTTGATTTTAAACATGGGGATGACCCTTGTTGCCTACCTGCCATTTGGAATTCTGAAAGCTACCTTCCTGATAGCTGTATTTGCAGCCGCACCATCAGGGACACTTCAGAAAGGAGTTGTGCAGCTCTTGTTCCTGCTTGATTCTGTGCTGCTGTGGAAAGCAGCACGTGTGAATGTGATGACTGCATCAGTTCAGATGCTGTCACTTAGAGGCAGACCTGAGCTTCTTGCTGAGTATCTCAACCTCTGAGTTCTCGTGGCTGTTGTTTGTCTTGTTTGCATGAGAGGTTGGATTAAGTCTTTTTGAGTCTGGGCTTTGGTGCCACATTTAGCACATGGTGTCATGAGTTTTTCTGAGAGCAATGGCATAATAGTGGTAGCATTCGGTGGAAACTTGCCATAAATCTCTGCAATTTCAGGTGCTGGTGGTGGCTTAATTTCCAACTTCGAGCAGCTGGTGAGAGGAGTGTGGAAACCTGAAACCAATGAGCTCCTGCAGATGTCCTAGTAAGTTTTTTATTAAAAACTGCAACAAGTTAGCTGTTGTTATGCTGGCTCCTGGTGTGGATGCTTACTTTCAGTGGTTGAAGCCAAAAAAACAAAACAAAAACCAAACCATTAGGACATATTTGTACTCTGTTTTGGTGTATATCCTTTGAAAGATGGGACAATGAACTTTGGGACTTCTGGTGATGTTTTAATCATTTTATGTTCACAGCCCAAGAGCTGCAAATGGGAAGAGAAGTCAACAAAACTTGTCAGAAAGTAGTAAAGATCTAGTGGGGAGTTGCTAGAAAGCAGTGTTGGCTCAGTTTGTCTTACAGGGACATGGTCTTCTGTCCAAAATGAAAGCACAGTGGTTCTAGAAATACACAAGTGAATTTTGGTTTATGTTCTGAGCATCACTAAGATGGCTTCCTTTGAACACTGTCACTCTTACTTTTGCTGCCAGTGCTATTTTCCTCCAAAGACATCAATTATTTGAGAAAGTACAAATTGGTTATTCAGTATAGCAGAAATGACCTGCAAGATGGGAAAAGTTACTTCTCTTGCAGGAGCAAAGAATGAGGAATATTACATGCCTTCTGGTTTTCTCTGTAAAATGAGAATTGAAACAGGCTGGAAAGCCGCAAGCTATTATTGTAAGTCAAGATAAGGTCACTGTGATAATTTCCTAAAATTCTTTTGATCTTTCCCAGGTTACAGTCAGGTCTTTAAAAATAATAATTTTATTTTTTTAAAAAGCTATCTTGCTTTTCAGCAGCCACTCCTAGACACAGAATAACAGGAGATACATTTGTAGCCTTCTCTTTGGCAATATTTCAACTTTTTGTGCATTGTGTTAGTTGTTGGCTTTTTCTGAAATTCTAAGTATTTAGAATTTCTCTTTCTCTTGTCAGTGCCTAAATGGCAGTCTTGAAAGTAAACTTCCAGAAGAAAAGGTGACTGTCATAAATAGCACTGTAGACACAAATAAAACTGTCTTTACAGGTGCAACACCAGAACAATGCTTACTGATTGGCATCACTTGCATATATTCTCCTTCCCCACTGTGGGTATGGCTCAAAGTAACTCAAAAAAGATTTTATAAGTTTTGTTTATGTATAAGTCTAAAGACCATTAAATTGAGCTAACTTACAGAGTTAAAAACATCAAACATCTTGCAAATGGATAAGATGCCTGTGTACACAGGGTTTTTTGGGCTTCTTGAGCAGGAATTTGATGTAGTTTTTTTGTTCCTGAATAGACAGTGAAGAACAGATCCACAATAGATGCTCTGTGATAACAGGAATGTCACCTGTACATGTCACATACAGACTAAGAAATCCACAGAATTCTGGATAACTGACCAAAGAGCTCTTGCTTTCCAGCTGCATACCTGGGAAGAGATTTAGTACCACAACAAAGATGTCTTTAAACTGGAAATAGAGTGGAAATCTTTGTATGTCTCAGGTCAGCACAGCTGTGTTGGCAAAACCTGGTAATACAGACCTGGCTTCAGTCAGGCTTAAGCTGATACAGCCCCAGAGCTGCTGGAGTGTTACACTGGACCAAGACTTGGACTATGTTACTCTTCAACACCTTAAGCAACTCCTTGGAGTAACTAACTCCTGGAGTATGGTAAAGGAACCTGTTTTTATGTCTAGTCCAAGTAGTGTGAGCTCTGTAATGTAACTCTTCAAGAAGATATATTGGGAGAGGAAGAGAATCAAGCTGACATATGAAGTCTGAATAGGAGCATTGATTTGAGGAGTATTTGTCAAGTAGGGGTTTTCTGGGTGTCTGAAGTAGTGCTGGACTTGATGCTTTATGGACAGAAAGTGTAGTAATATTATATAAAGTGAAAATCTTAATTTAGTTATAGCTGGATTTTGGATCTTACCACTGTTACCACAAGTTTTCATTAGTTCTATTCTGAAATAATTATTTTGCACACTTAAGAACATGTATTGCTTTCCAGGCAGCTTCCACTGTAGAGCAGAGAAGAGAAATTAACATTCTTTGTTTGATTTCTAGCCCTGTGAAGGTAACTTTGATAGGAGCAGTTCTTTTCACCCTGCAACACAGACAGTACTTGCCAATAGCAAAACACAACCTTGTGTTTTTATACACCATCTTTCTTGTTGTCTTCAAGGTAAGAATTTGAAAGTTGCTAGTGACCAAATAACAGAAGATATTTTATTTAATTGTTGAAATGCATTTTGTAGTGTTCTGTACCTGAGCAGAATGGAAGACCTGTTCTGTTACTGATTCTGTTCAATGTATGGAGGCGACAGGGAGGAAAAGAAAAAAATCAGGAATTTTGGCACTCAGTATTTGATGTTCCAGGCTTGTATGTCTCTAATCTCAGTCTTTTGTGTGTGCCTGTGCAGTCGTCAGTGGGTCTGTAAAACAAACTAGCTGGATTCTCATTTGATTTAAAATGTTCACAAAATAAGTGTTTGGGTGGGAAGGGAAAGCGTACCAAAACTACTTTGAAGTAGCTGTGACTATTTTGTAATAAAATAGACACTACTTCTCTATTGAAGTCTTCAGTCCCTCCAGTCTTGTTAATTTCCAGGAGGATGCCTTTCTTCTGGATTACTAGTTTATAAGAAAACATAATCTGTGTTGGCAGATATCTGGCAATTTTAACAGCTTCAGAGCTGGTGTTGAACAGACCAGAGAATGTGTGGAAGTGTGGTTTCCAGTCTCCTTTCTGGGAAGGAGCTGACAAGTTTAATTCTGCAGAAGTTAGCTGTGGGGGAGCCAAGACTTGAGGCTTATGTCCTTGATTTTCCATCTGAAATGATAAAGACATTGTTGAACTGTGGATGCTGGGAATGAAGAAGGAAAGGAATGTTATTCAGGAAGTGAGAAATTGCAGGTGTCCACAGGAGCTGGCTGTCCAGCTGCGCTGGAGTAACTAAATCCTTACACTGATGGTCGTACTGACAGTCCGGAACTCGCACGCACTTAGCAAATAAACTAATAAAGCAACAGTGTATCTGGTATAGTCTTTTAATAAGGTCTCCCGGAAACTTGTCGGGGCTCTGAAACCTGTAGAAACTGTTGCAAAATAAACTTGTCCAGTACCCGGATCTGAAATCCAGGTTTTTCAAGCCTGATTCCAAGTTACGTGTCCTAAGGGGTGCCCACCTAAATCTCTGAACTTTATGGGATTAATATGGCTGTCTGGAATTCTAATTAAAGTCCGGTTATGAACCTATACATTCAAAATGGAATTACACATCCCATTCTTCCAATTTAAGTGGAAGGAAGCCACTCAGTTTAGTTTTTCAGTTTGAACAAGGCACAAAACTTACACATAAAAGTTGGTCTTCACCTTAAATGTATGGCATTAAATACAATTTACTCTCAGGATGATTAATCTTACAGAGGTTTTTTTGTGCAAGTTTTTTGTGTATAGCTGATAGAAACATAGAGTCATACAATGTTAAGGGCTGGAGGGGACCCCAGAGATCATCCAGTTCCATCCCCCTACCATGGGCAGAGACATCTTCTACAAAGCCAGGCTTGTCAAGTCTTCATCCAACCTGGTCCTGAACATTACCAGGGTTGGGGTATCAGCAACATCTCAGGGCAACCTGTATCTCACCACCCTCACTGTAAAAAATTTCTTCCTAGAATCCAGCTTAAGTTTCCCCTCTTTCAATCTGTACCCATTCCTCCTTGTCCTATTGCTGCAGTTCCTGAGGAAAAATCCCTCTCTGACCTCTCTGTAGATCTCCTTCATAGCTGTGTGAGGAGTGTTGGTCAGAAAGAAAAGCATTCTTTGCCCAGTTTCAGCTAAAATGAGCAGAATTCCATTGGTGATTGCACAGCCTCATCCTTGTGTAAAAAGTTAAAGACACCATACACCCCTTCAGCTTTGAACTTGTTTACCTGTGAAGCCATCACAACTTTTATTGTAACTTGATCCTTGTTCTCCTGTAGGTAAAAATGATGTTGACAAGATGTGCAACTTCTCCATTTGCTCCCATTGAGTCTGCAGTGTGCCAAATGTTTTTTGGCTCACAAAAGACACCTTCCAAAGTGAAGGGTGAAAGTGCCACATCTTCCAACGGCTCTTCAGTCTGTGACCAGCCTTCTGAGCAACATCATGAGGGTGCTAAGAAAAAACAAGCAAAGAAAACAGAATAAGTGACTTGAAATCCTTGAGATGGTCGTGAAGATGTATGTCTTCCAGATAAGGCTGGCTAAGAATTTTCTCTAAGGAAAGGAGAACAGGGCTATGTTGTGGTTTGCCTTTTTGGGATGTTTTATATAAGCTATGTGTAAGTGCACATGTTGGATTTGTGAGTTAAAACTATGAACTTTTATAGTGTTTAAAAGTTTACTAATTTTTGTACTTACGACAACTTCAGATGCTTACATGTTAAAAAGATAGTTTCAAAAATGTGACAATCATATTTTTTTTCCTACTGTATCGATTGTTTCACGTCTTCCTATCCCCCAGTTCTTATGTGTCACTTTGGTAACACTGATTTGTACTGTCAGGTGTTCACTGTAGCACGTCCCAAATAAGAAAGTAATTTAGTAAGGCTTAATCACATGGCACTGTGTAAAATCATAAAAATGTACTGATTTAATGCCTTTAACTAGAAAAGTAACTGAACTATTGTTGTAATTCACATTGCATTAGTCTAGATTTTCTTCATTTCCAAAAGTAAATATTTTTAAATATTTTTAAATATTTTAAAATGAGAGTATATTATCTCATTATAAATATTATCAGGCAATTTAAAAATCTTAATTAGCAAGTAGAAACACATCAACATTTTTGTCGTTGGCTTACTTGGACTCTTATTTGCAAGCATTTGAGATGTAGGGGTTTTTTTGCCACATTAGTGTTTTACAAGTGGTTTGTAGTTACCTTCTGGTTCATTTGGGTCTATTCTTTGTCTGATTTCTTTTTCAAGCATATTATTTCTTTTTCAATAGAAAGGACAAAAATCAAGGACATTTTTCTTTGCATATTTTCAAGGACTTATTTCTTTTCAAAGACAAACTTCATTATGAAGAGTACTGGGCAATACATTTACCTTGTTTGGTCAGCATCCTGAGCTGCAGCACAGGGATGGGAGCAGAATGTTACCCCCATAATCCACGGGGGAATGGTCAGTGAGCTGCTGGAACACCTGGACACTCCCAAGCGGTGGGATGGGATCCACCCAAGGGTGCTGAGAGCTCGCTGGGCCACTTCCAATCATTTACCAGCACTTCAGGCAAACTGGGGATGTCCCTGTTCACTGGAGGTTGGCAAATGTGACACCCATCTACAGGAATGGTCAGAAAGAGGATCCAGGGAATTACAGGCCTGTTACGTGCCCTCAGTGCCAGGGAGGCCATGGAGCAGGTCACCTTGAGTGCCACCAGCAACAGGGACAGGACAAGCAGGGCATCAGGCACAGCCAGCCTGGGTTTAGGAGAGGCAGGTCCTGCCTGACCAAGTGATCTCCTCCTCTGCCAAGGTGAGCTGCTCAGGGCTGAAGGAGAGGCTGTGGATGTGTCTGCCTGGGCTTTACAGAGCCTTTGACACCTTCTCCCACAGCATCTCCTGGAGGAACTGGCTGCTCATGGACAGGGCCCTGTGCCCTGGAGGAGGAACAGGCTGAGGGCAGGGCCAGGAGCCCTGGGACATGGCGGGACACGCGGCTGGGCTGGCACCAGGGGGGCTCCCATGGGATCAGGGCTGGGCCGGGCCTGTTTGGCATCCTCACCAAAGGGGGGATCCAGAGCTCCCTCAGGCAGTTCCTGACAGCACCAGGCTGGGTGGGATGTGGATCTGCTGGAGGGCAGGAGGGCCCCTGCAGAGGGCTCTGGACAGGCTGGATCCATGGGATGAGGGACAGCCACGGGAAGTGCTGGGTCCTGTTCTCAGGTCACAACAACCCATGGAGCTCCAGGCTGGGGGAAAGGGGCTGGAAAAGGCCCTGGGTGTGCTGTGCCAGCAGCTGGACCCAGCCCAGGGGTGCCCAGGTGGGCAAGAGGCCGATGGCCCCCGGGCTGTGCCCGTTCCTGTGCTGGCCCTGCTGAGGCCGCATCTCAAATCCTGGGGCCTGCTCTGGGCCCCTCACACAACTTGAAAAACCAACAAGTCCAGAGAAGGAAACGAAGCTGGGGAAGGGTCTGGAGCCCCAGGAGAGGCTGAAGGAGCTGGGAAGTGGCTCAGCCTGGAGAAAAGGAGGCTCGGGGGGACCTTGTGGCTCTGCACAGCTCCTGCCAGGAGGGGACAGCTGGGTGGGTCGGGCTGTGGTCCCAGGGAACAGGGACAGGAGCAGAGGGAACGGCCTCAGGCTGGAGCAGAGGTGGGTTAATTTGGATATTAGGAAGAACTTTTTCACAGGAATGGTAAAAAGCATTGGAACAGGCTGTCCAGGGAGGTGATGGAGGTAACATCTGTGGAGGGATTTAAAAGGGCGTGTAGACGTTGCACATGGGGATATGGTTTAGTGTTGGCTTTAGCCATGCTGGGTTAATGTTTGACTTGATGATCTTAAAGGTCTGTTCCAACCTAAACCACTCTTTAATGTCAGAAGCACTGAAAGTTTTTATTAGCATTTGCTGAAATCTTGCTGCTTTCTTGCTTGTTGCGTCTTTTTTTTTACTCAAGATGTGAAGCAGTTCTAAGTGGCATACACTTCATAACTGAGAACTTTGGCATTTTAAGGATGTTACAATACATAAGAATAGAATCTTTTCAGGGGAATCTTTTCATTGATGTGCCAGTTTTTAGAATAAACCATTTTTACAAAATTAGACTATTTTCTTCAGAGAGTACCGCTTTGAAGAGCATTGTTCAGCAAAGAGGGGTTAGGTTAATCTTTGTGCAGAATGCCAAAGAGAATGTGGAGGGAGATCTGATTTGAAAAGACAAAGTTCTAGTTCCAGGTACATCTCTAAATTTAGAAAAGCTGTCACCAAAGCTGTGCTTAAAGAAAAGAAAAATAAAAGTACCAAAGAAATTTCTTGTGCCTGAGTAGTCACATTTCCATGGTGATGACCAAAAGCATTGAACTCAGTTTGAAATCCAACTTCATTGCAAATGTGCTGTACCTTGGAAGCTAAAATTACTATTTTCTTTAACACTTAAGATGAATTAAAACAAAATACCCCAAACTCTTTGGACAGATTAGCAATATTCCTTACATATTACACTGAAACTTAGTGCTCAGTTACAAATGCTTGGAGTATTCACTTGGTGTCTCATTTTTTTGTAGCTTGATATTATGGATTAACTTGAAGCTGCCAATTGACTAATTAATAATCAGCTAGTTATAGAGCAACACCAGCACATGCTGCCTGTCCATGGTTTTTTAAAGTTTTGGCTGTTTTTCTGAATAATTGTGTATTCTAGATCACTTGAACCATACAGAATGGGATTGTGGCATGGAACTGTGTTACACCTGTGTGAAATTCTGCCTGAAAACTGGCTATTCCTAGCCCAAGTCAATGTGAAAATATGCTTAGACTAAGTCTCTAACAAGTTTACCATTAGAGGGGAAAATGTATTGGTTTGTATTCATTTTCAGAATTAAAGACAACAATATTAAAATTTTTTAAAATGTTTTCTTGTCTGAACACCTTAAAAATAATGCACAACACACAAAAAATATATATTATTGTGAGACAGAACACAAGTCATGCTGACAGAAATCCTGTTTTAAGCGCCATGAAAACAATTCAGATTTGTGTTTAAAGGTATTGGGTGTTGCTGAAGGATGGGTGCTCAAAAAAGCTACATGCACATGTTCTGAGAACTGCATTTTATGACACAGAAAAAGATAACCAGTTGCTCAGAGTCTAACCTGAATTCTGTCGGAGACATTAATAGTGTGTCCAGGATGTCTTAAATAAACAATTCCCAGCTTTCATGCTGTTAGTTTTCTATCTCTGGTAGAATTCTCTGTGTGAGAATTTTGTTAACAATTTCTTGTAACTGTTGTGGTAAAGCTTGTCAGATTCAGCACAGCTGCACACATGAACTACTTGGCTGCATCTAATTTTGTCATTAACCTGGTAAAATTAGAAGAAGCTGCCTTGTGCCTATATAAACAAAGTCATTCAGAAATTGCTTTATCAACTCAATTCTTGGGCTAGAAGGGCATGTTCCTGGTTAAACCAATTGCTGTTCTGAGTAATTTCTACTAAATACACCCAGCTTCTGTAAAAAGGAATACCTTAAAATTTGCTTCAAGAGCAGAACTGAAGTTTCTTAAGACAATAAATGCTATTTGCTTTCGTCTTCTGTTTTTTCTTCATTTCATTTTATTGCAAAAATGTGGAGATGGGAGGATGTCACACAAGCAGTGCCATCATGTGAAATGTGATTCTTCAGTGTATTGTTAGGCAAGACAGTTGTTCAAGAATTCCAAACATCTGTCTTCTGTAGGAATCTGAATCTGCTCAGCATAAGGGGAGTGCTGAAATCTGACATCTTCCAACAGTCTAGACAGTGAATGCAAGATTTACTCAGAGTGAATACTCTTAATTTATAAGGTGAATCCTCATTTCTAAGGTCTAAGTGAAGTCTTAAATGAGTAGCAACAGAGAAACACCATTTTACGCCAAGATGAGAATCAAAAATGTGTTGTAAATAGTAATTTGTATTTGTCCTGATAAAACTGCTCTGTTAAGCAATCAAAAGCCTTTTGTGAAATGTGTGAAATGGTTCAGCAAGGAATAGATAGTAACATGAATGCTGACAGAGAAATACATTAATATTCTCAGGCAAAATCACTGATCTGCCAGTGGGCTTTATCTGTAGTCAGGAAGTGGAATGTGGTGATCAAAATGGCATCCCAAATAAAAACTACTGCAATCCAGTGTGACAAATAGTTTATGCACAGCAACCTGCAGCTGGGTTAAATTTTGACCCACATATGACTCAGAAAGTTATTTCAAACTGTAGCTAAGCAGTTGAATAAATTTGTAAATTAAATTGATTCAGTTATTGTTGAGATTATTTTTTAAGTACCTTTAAAACTGTTTTATTCTTTCTCTCCAAACTTCCTTAGTCATCTTCTGGCCACCATGAGGGGCAAAAAAGTAAACTTGACAGGCTTGCTCAGGTGAGAACCCCCCTGCACCTGTGCGGTCCCCAGTGCAGGAATGACATGGACCTGTTGGAATGAGTCACAGAAGTGATTAAAGAGCTGGAACATCTCTCCTATGGAGACAGGCTGAGAGAACTGGGGGCAGAGGCTCCTGGGAGACCTCATAGCAGCCTTCCAGTACCTAAAGGAGGCTTAGAGGAAAGGTGGGAACAGATATTTTAGCCCGGCTGTAATGATAGGAAAAGGGGTAATGGTTTTAAGCTGAAGAAAGGTCAAATCAGAAAATATTAAGGAAAAAATTATGATGAGGGTGGTGAAACATTGAAGTGGGTTGTCCAGAGAGGTGGCAGATGCTCCATCCCTGGAATCTTCAAGATCAGGTTGGATGAGGTGCAGATCTATTAAAAAATGTCCCTGATTATTGCATGGGAGTTGGACTAGATGGCCCTTTAAAGTCCCTTCCAACCCAAACTATTCTGTGATTCTTTGATTCTTTGAAAAAAAGATCTCTTCAGTGTAGAAGCACGTTGTCAGAGAGGTTGAGGCAGCTCTTACTGACCCTGTAAGCGGATACTGCCAGTGTCATGTAGTTCTTATGAAAGAAACTATAGGGCAAAAAAGGAAGAAACATGCATCTAAAAGAAAGAAATGTGTGTCTAACTTTGTTGTCTTTGGCTGAAATTTTAACAAGCACTCTGGCACATTTTCCCAAAATAAATTAGATACAATTTTTTTAGTGCTAGTCATTTCAGAGTCACCTTCAGTTTGGTCAAATTTTCTCCTCCCCCTTAATAGAAGACTGTTATCAGACAGTTGAATGTCAAGGCTAGATTAGATGGTTTTGGTTCTTAAGTTGGACTTTTTCATGGCCAAATTTGGAATAAAACTACTGGAAGATACTTTGATCTAAAGCTTTTTGGCACACATTCTGTTTTCTAAAAATAATACCCATTTATGGTCCTGGGGTGTTTAGGATTTACGTGGAAGTATTTTTGAGTGTCTTTGAGGGGAATTTCAGAATACCTTCAAGGCACTTAACAAGTAGATTACTGTGAGCAAGATGAAAATACAAACTTAACTGGTTCTGTTGTCATAGCAGAGTGTCAGAAAAATCCAAGGTGAAGAAATCTGTTTTATATTGAAGAGGGTGCAGTTTCATGGTAACTGCTTCGTCACATGAGCAACTTCTGCAGTTTAAATGTTGTTTGTGTGAAAACTTTGCTCTTTTTACTTCCCTGCCACCCATCATGCACCAAAGCCTGGTTCTGACTCTCCCAGAGTGAGCTGTTTTCCTGCAAAGGAGAGAGTTGTTCTCTGGTCTTTGCTTTCTAGCTTCTGGAAACCTAAAGCAGCAGCGCAGGAGAGAGAGAGAGGCTGAGTGCTTTACTTGAAATTTTCAAGCTGGGAGCGAGGCCCATCTCTCTGGGTAGCTGGGGTGTGTCCTTTGGCTGCAGTCCAATTACCCAAAGTATTTTTAATCGCCTTTAGTTCAGTATAGCAGGTGAATGTTAAGGAAAACCCTCCTGTCTGATCATTCAGATGCTTCTCTGGGAGTCACACTCGTTCTGCCTGAGGCTTTTAACTGCTGGGACTGATGGCATGTTGGAATCTGGAATTAAATAACTAATGTACCAATAATTTGGATATCTTCTCCTGCAAGAAGTACACATGTGCTTTTTATTTATTCTTGACATTATGGATTAAAATGTTCAGGATCAGGTTGGGTTCTTCTGAATCCATCTCCCCAAGTATAATCCAGGTGTCCTGTACCTGGCTGGGGTTTAAAACTGCCTTGCCAAAAGAATGGTTCCTTAGAAATCAAATGTGTTGATTATTTTTTCCCCTTCCCTTATCTTTACCTAAATCTCCTGCTTATATCAGACTGAAATTTGAGTAAGTTTGGCAGGAATTGGATCATAACTGAGTTTACAAGAAGCTGGAACACAAAGGCTCTTAAAAGAACCAAAGTTTCAAGGCTGGTGTCTATTAAGTAGGAAGATACAGATGCCAAATGCTAGTTTACCAAAATCCTATAAAGAATTAGTGCTAATACTTTGGGAAAGCAGTGAATTTTCAGGAAACAAACTCAGGCATTGCCATTGAGAGTATCCACTATATACAGACACGGGAACCAAATTTCCAAGTTGTGCATTGCTGTGATGGTGTTCTTGTCCTCAAATACAAACAAAATGGAGCACAAGGGTATTGAGCTCCAGACCAAGCTGAAGCAAGAACACAAGGAGTCAGGACAAAGCGAAGTAACTCCTGGGAATGCTATGCAGCATCTTATTGCATGGTGTAGCAAGGGGAGGGAACCCAGACTGTTGTCAGAAATTCACTAGGAATATGGTTCTAATACTGGTACAGCCTTATTGTTGCTGACCTGAGAGGTGACGTGCTGCATTCCTGAGTCTGTACCTGGTCTGCATGGATGTCTATGAAATCAGAGCATCAATGCTGCAAGGAAAAGTAATGATTAAGAAGGTCAAGCTGGGTAAGACCCCTGGGGATACATCTGCAGTGTGGACTACAAGAATGTGACCAGGCATTTCAAGTTACTAATGAGAATGCACTTGTGATACCTTTAAACAGTGCTGATTTTGAATTTTTCTTTTTAACCCAGGGTGAAATGAGGTGAAGAAGAGCAGGGTCTGAGCACTTCACTAATGCCAGAAAAAAAAAAAGAAAAAGAGAGAGAGCTTTAAAAAGGATATTCCTGGTAAAATGCATTCAAGCTTCTAGGTATGCAGTAAAGTAGTCACATCAGGCAACACAGAATTCAGAATATAACTACCCCTAGTGTGGGCTTCTTACCGCTCATCCAGGGGCATTAGATCAGTGAACCTAGTATATCTTCTGAAAGGAAAGAACAAGAAAAGTGATAAAAGTTATGGGTTGGCTTTGGCACAGAGAGTGACTGACTCAGTAGGTCGACTGCTGGCTCAGACTAGCAGGAGAGGAGAACACTGCCCATCACGAAGTCTCTAAAATCAACTGGACCCTGATGCATGTGGAATGAATTTGCACAGTACAGCAACTTCAGCTGGAACTGGTAAGTAATGGACCCTGAGCAAACAAACAAACAAACATACAAGCAAACAAAGAAAAGCCATTTAAGTTGCACAACGTGTAATTAAGCTGTGGAACTCATTGCCTGCAGTACAAGTGCTAGAAATGGAAAGCAGTTAGATACCAGTTGTGACTCAGGCAGGCGTCGGAGAGTTTTGTGAGATGGTGTGGGAGAGTATTTTTAGAGAATCACAGAATGGCTGGGGCTGGAGGGGGACTCTGTGCATCAGCCAGTCCAACCCCCTCCCAACGCAGGGTCACCTGGAGCAGGTGGGGTTGGAATGTCTCCAGAGAGGGAGATTCCACACCCTCCCTGGCAAACTGTCTCAGTGCTCTGCCACCCTCAATGGAAAGAAATTACTCCTTGTGTCGAGTGGAACAACTTCTTTTTTTAGTTTGTGGCCATATGAGTGCATTGACCTATTCTCCAATATTCTGTTGTCAGACCCTGTCCCCCAGGGAAAGGTGCTGACAGGTTTTTTGGGGAAATTACAGGGATCAGCACATCTGGAGCACAAAGGATTGGCTTAATCCTAGAAAACCCTCCTTCCATCTTCCCTACCAGGAAAACAAAAAACTCATGGGCTGGAGAGGCCCTTGGACTCATGGTTGTGTTGTAGCAGCAGTGTTTATATTTGCTTCTGAAAACTGGGCACTTGTTTTGTCAGTGTGTCCTCTCTTATGAAACAAAAGTCCTTCTCTTGCCTCTGTGCAGTTCATTATTTGTAGAATGCTTTCAGGAGCCCACATGAAAGTGTATTTTAGATACACTAATTATTAGTGTTAAGCACAGCTGCTTTGTCTGAAGGCTTTCTTCCAGCTGGAAATGGGTTTGACTGCAAGGAAACATATTTTTCCTAGAACACTATATTGGTTTTAAGTCTGGGAAGCAGAGAAAGCAAATAAAGCCATTTTGTTTAAAAATATATATTTTTCAGGGGTGAAAATTATTTCTCCCCTTATTTTAATTAGAAGTATTGTTGTTTATGAAAAACTGCTGTTTAATTCATCATGGGGAAACGGTCAAACAGTAAAATAAATAGTTTTTGGAAAAAAGTAATTTCCTCAGTTACTTTCAATCATTTGCTTAGATATTGACAGAAAATTTTCTTGGAAGCTGTCATCTCATTCAGAAAGCAGACTTTGAGTTTAATGAAAAGTTTCAGCAAATATCTGTTGTGTGTAAAAAGCACCCACTTTTTTTCCCCCAAGACAAAATTTTTCTTTAAGACCCATCATACAACAGTATGGAAATTTACTGTGATGATACAGGGTTTTGAAAGCTTGGATGGTGGGGAGAAATTCTTATCTATCAGGTTGTGATCATGTGCTAATGATGACTTGCTTTGCTGTTTAGGTTGCAGAGAAGAGTTTTACTTCTGTAAACTGGTCCTAAAAGGGGTTTTGTTAGTTTCTGATGTCAGCCACATTAAAATAAATATTGTTCTCCTGTTCAAGAGCCTCAAAAAGCTTCAGTCTGAAAAAAAATAAGTGGTTTAGTCTTACTTACAGTCACGTCCTTTTCCCTTTCCAGTGTTAAGCTGGTGCTAAAAGTACATGTTTAAGCCTATCACATAAGTACTAATAATAGGGAGAGGGCAATGATTAAAAAAAAAGTAGGAACTTATGCTATTGAGCTCATCATTTTGTAAGAACAGAGCATCTCAAGCAAGCGGGGAAAGCCACTTTGTTTATCTGGCTTGTGCTTGGTGTTATGGAAACACAAACACTCTTGGAAAAAAAGCAATACAGGAAGTGTTGAAACAGGCATGGGTGCAGTGCTAATCTGCTTCAGCAACCAGGAGGATCACCAGCACAGAAATTTTCTTATTCTTTGGTCCTTGGTGCCCCACTTAAAGGTATTACCTGATGGTTCTCAGGGCTGTGATTTGTGAGATAGGAGAAGCTGTAAAACTTGGTAAAAACTGTAAAACTTGGTAAAGTTTTGGCTGGGAGCTGTGTTTAGCATTAGCTGAGCACAAGGCTGGCCTGGATATGGACAGTGAAAAGCCATGGGTCACTCTGCACTGCTCTCTTGGATCTATTTTAGAGCACCTTCCCTTTTGTTACATTTGTCTTGTAATGTTTACCAAATCTCTGAAGGCTGGACTATACAACTGGACCTGATGATCTTAATGGTTTTTTTTTCCAACCTAAATGATTCTGAAAGAGTAAAAATCTCTTCTTTACTTGCTTGGGGTTACTTTGCCTTGCATTAGTGTGACTGACGGGTGTGTGTGCAGATGTTTTCACACAGCCAATAAATGCAGGACAGTTCAGCACAAAGAGGGGGGATCAGGAACTCCAAGATCACCTGTGAAATGGCCTGAATGCTGCTGCTGTCTGGAGAGCTTGATGTGAACTGTTATGCCATCTGCCAGAACTCTCTGCCAAATTAATTACAGATCAGCAGCAAGAAAGTCTGAATGACCATTACCAACCATGGTGGCATTACCCTAGCAAAAATATTGTCTTTGTGTGCCCCAAAAACATTAAAGTCTGTTGTAAATAGCAAGATTAGAAAATGCAGATCCTGTTTCCAGCCCTCTGTGTTCAGTCACTGGCAGTGCATTGACAGCTCTAGATCCATCTATGCTCATTTAAAGCTTTGGCCTGAGCACTCAACAGGGGATGCTTGGAAAGATTCTGAGCACATTTAGTGTTCCATTCCCCTTGGGTGTGCAAATTTCCGAAGCTGCTGTGATAATCTTGGCCTGGATATCCAGCACAGAGCATTCTGTCTGCAGGACTGCATGTCCTTGGCTCACCATCAGGTGGGAAGAGGTGCTGGGTTCTGGGCTTGCATGTGCCTCTGCTTTTAGAAACAGTCTGGGCAAGCGGAGGAACAGTTCTGCAGAGCCATTACAGTCTCTTCTGTACGTGATGTTTGGGCACATTTTAAAGCCTTTATTTCCTCAGCCATGAAATCTTCTTTGAGTGGTTGCATTCTGTCTTGTAAGTACTCTCGTCAGGGCTTTTCCAACATATGTTTACAAGCCTCTGTGGGTGTGTTTGCCATAGTAATTCCTGGCTACATTTTATTGGAAATGTCATGATACTCACAGGGTTTGGAGAGAGAAGTAGTGGGAAATGGCAGTCACAATTCCCACTGGCATGGACAAAAGCCACAGGCCTCAGACTTCTTTAGAAGGTCTTTCTCTTTGTAAGGGATGTGCAGTCTTTATATTTTCTCTGTTCATAATAAATCTATGCTACTTCTGTCAATATATACAACTGTTCTCATTTTACCCTTTCTCTCTGCTCACTGTCATTATCCAAAATAGTCTCTAACAAAAAAAATAGATTAAACTAACCTCCTCTGTTTTTATGTGCACCTTCCTAGTTAAATGTGTTTCAGCTGATGAGCTATCACTTGTTGAGTCATGGCAAACCCTTTGTCCACATTATGACTAGTAGATATATAATTGCCTCCTGAATTAAATTGTTCTTTCCACCTTCCTGCGGTTATTTTCCCTTATCTCCTTTGACATTCACATTACAAAGTAACAATGTTGTAATTGTTTTGAAATTACTTTGCCTGTGAGACACTCAATCTTGGTAGTTCTAACGAGGTAGAACTGTTGGGTGGCAGGCAAGAGTGTCACCCTGCATGAAAAGATGAAAGAAAGGCACAAATGGAATTACACACATTATTTGAGAAGGGAGGGGTCATCTTGATGCTGGCTGAGACAGATGTGAACCTGAAGACCACTGTGTAGAGTAGGAGCATATAGGTTTTGTGTGCTGTGGTCAAGATCTTGATGAGAGACCCAAGAGTGAGTCAATTACCCAACGTGGAAGGTGTTACATCAGCACACCAACACTTGTAATCCACAATTAGGGCAGTGTGGACCAGTGTGACACTTCCCAGGGTGTGGGAAGTGTTATCCATGGAGCAGTACTCCATCTGCAGTGACCAACACTTGTCTTCCAGTGCTCACTTCCACACTGGGGCATTCACAGCATTCCTGAGGAGCTGAAGTTATGAAGGCCAAGGTGTAGCAGATTTTGCTGAGGGGCATGACAGGTCATACACAAGAACTGGGTAAGGCTTGTGAGGGGAGATGCTGAGCTTGGGGTGGTGGAGAACATCACTGAGCTGCTGTTTTCAATTTTCAGTTCTTCTCTCTGCAGTTCTGTAGTCCCAATTCCCTGATGCCTCAAGGGGTAGAAGACTCTTGGTTCCTGGTTCCTTACAGTGTTTCTCCTTGTGAATTTTGCATCTTGGTGCTCTGCACACACAGCCTTGGAAGATGATGACTTTTAACTTTCATATTTCAAAATATAGTAGAAAAAACATACTATTTTGGACTATTTCTAGATTCTCACCGGTTTTGCCTTATTACTGTGTTTTCTGCCACCATTTAGTGTTTTCCCGGGGATCCAGAAACACAGGTGTTGGTCCAGTCATTTCCAACCTTGGCTTATGAGCAGAAGTCCTGATGAAGCAATATACCCTGAGCAGCATCAAGGCATCCCTGTCAGCCCTGGAAGGAGAGGGCTTGGTTCAGCCTTTTAGCTTGTCTGTCCACAATAGCAGTGGCAAAAGGCATTGCAAACGGATGGTGGTGGCTGTTCACAGAGCGAGAGAACCCTCACTCTAAATCTTGGGAAGTATTCCAGGTTTAAGGTAGAGTGTGAGGTGCATCCCTGTAGGTTTTGCCCCAAAAACTTCTGTGTGCAGCAGCCCTCATGCTGCTGAAGCACACCACACAAAAGGTGATTTTTGAGTTGTCTGAAATTGCCATGGGATCTATTAATACATTGTAGAGTTTATTATTTCTTTTGGTGAAAGTACATAGTCATTTTTAATTCATTCTCCAAAACAAACAAACAGTATTTGCTTTGAAGGATCTGCACTAGTCCAACTGGCTGATGACCCCATCCAAAAGATAACAGATTATTCTTTTCCAAAGGTAGGAAAATATGATGACCAAACATCATGAAGGTCCTTTCTTTGAGGAACAAAAGCCTTGTATTTCACCTCCTGCATTTCAGTTGTTGCATAAGTACAAAATAGTTAAGCTGGAAACCATTAACAGTAATATAAATCTAGCAGTTGATCTGCATGTGTGTTTAACTCCTGCTTTCAAAGAAGAGGTTTGCATTAGAATTGAGACTCATATAATTTAAATTACCTGTAAATCACATATAATTTAAGTTTTCTGCCAATTACAATTTATCTTTCATGTAGCAGCTTTGCTAATTGAAATACAGTCAACCTGTCTCCAGCCATATATGCAGGGAAAAGTTCTGTTTCTTTCACTGAAATTGGGTGCAGGATAGAAATCTGCACTATCAGAACTATTTGCAGCATAGCCAGAGATCAAAGACATTTTAAAGGGCAAGCATCAAGTCTTTGGAACAATCCCCCACAGCATATTTTCATCACAAGTCTCCCCATGACAGTGAGTGTCTGGGTCTGAAAACGGCCTGTAACCACTGGGCATCCCTGAAACTGGCAATATTATAAAATAAACAGTCACCTTCTCTGTGCCTTCCCAGATGTATATAAAATTTGCCATGGCTGAAGTCTGTCTTTTGGGAAGTTCCAGAGGTAATTGTCTGGAGTTAACTTACAGGGCTCCTGTCAAAAGGAATTAGTATTTCAGCAGTTCCTTGGCCAACTCCATGGCAGTACTAAAATAGCTGACTGCCTTACACATCAGCTGGCCTTGCTTAGGTGGAGCAACTCAAATGTTTTTAAAAGCAAAATAGTTACCCTGCTTCCATTGCTTCCTGCAGCAAAATCCTTCTGGCCAAAAAGGTTTCAAGGGAATGAGTGTCTTTATTTTCCTCTCCATCTATCTCTATTTATAGCTTGTGAATGTTGGGAAATGTATGACAAGAAACTGGGAGAGGAATGGATTTCAGGACTTGAGGGTCAAATATTTTGTTCAAGGGAAGCCTGAGTTCATGATGGAAAGGACAGCCTGATGGCAAAGCCATGTGCTTTGGTGTTTAAGGTACACAGCTGCAAAGAGAAACCGATTAAATTCAGGATTAGATCTTCAGTGGACACAATGGATTCTTTCTCACACACACACACACACAGTGCTCATCTGGAGTCCAGAGCTTCTCTTGAAGCTCTTTTTGATATGAAATTCAGCAGCCTTTATGACCAGATCAAGTGTTATTTTTCCTCACTATTCATGACAGTATTTGCAGTATGAGAAAATAATACTCAGCACCAGTAAGAAACATTCAACTAAGTAGAAATAAAACTGTGTTCCATCATGAATTTCTTTCTCTACAATACGCTTTCCCATGGTCACTTTATCCACTGATGACTGCATCCCAGCTGGAGCAGGCTGGCAAAATTAATCCAAAGTCCTTGAATTCAAGATGATTTAAATGGACAAGGGATCTTTTTCCGAGGTTATCAGTTTACAGATGTCTGGCACTTGGCCTTCAAGCTGAGAGCTATCTAATCCTTATCTTGGTAAAGTCAGCAGCAATGTCTTCACTGACTTTACCAGAAGTGAACTTCAAATCATTGCTGCCCAGCTATGATCCTTTGAACCATTTCACCCTCAACAGCATACAGATGTGTGTCAGATGTGATTATTTCATTGCTTATTCAGGTTTTCTCTCATTTCCTTCTGCTTTTCTATCTCAAATGGTATTTCACCTTCACTGTTTCATATTTTATCAGACTTAATTTGAAATGCATTGGTCTTACGATTTTTAACACTACCCATTCCTCCTGCTCCTTGTAATTTTCAATTCCACAGTCTGGGCTGGGATGTTCAAACATCTTTTTTAAAAGTAGGGTAGGTAGCACTTCATCTTAGAGCTCTTTGGAGGCAATGTCCAGCCACAAGGTCTCAGTCTAGGTACAAGGTTTCTCAGAAATTGTCTTGATATTGATTCCTTTAAGACTTTTTAAAATAAAAAAGTAAAAAGGAGGAAAATATTTAAGCTTGCATTAGGTTGTACAAATTTTTCTGAACTATTGTTTTTCAAGTTGGAGTTTGGTTTGGTTTGTTTTTTTTTTTTTTTAATCATGTTTCTTCTCACTTTGGGAAAAAAAGAGGTAAATCAACAAACTTGAAATATGTCTATGTTACAAGGTTCACTTCCAATTCAGCTGACAGGTCTGGGTGATCCCAAAGAAAACAGAGAAGGGTGGAAGGGTGAAAGCAACCTTCTACTGCTCTTACATCACTTTGAATTGCATGTGCTCATGAACACACTCACTTCAGGTAGTGGTGATCCTTTCTTGTTAACTTAAATTAGAGGAGGCTTTGGTTCTGCTCTCTTTGAAATGGTTTTTGATGTTGTAGGCTGCAAGAGTGAAGTGTGTAGGTGCAATGTATAATATACCTGTATGCAATGAGTATCTGACTCAAAAGCCAAAGCCCTGTAATCTCTGAATTATTTAAAATAGAGGACCAAATTATGGTTTCAGCTGCAGTCAGCTGCGTAGGTGGTGTCAGTAATTGACAAATTTAACCTAATGCCTGTTTATTGTGATACCTGGTATCTTTGGCAAATTACATAAACAAATACCCTGGTGTTTTTCTTGGCAATCAGCATGAATACCACTCTTGCTTTATTCTCTTGGTCTCAGCAAATACTTTATGGCAAGTATTCATCACCAAATAAAGGGTGAGATCATCTGCAGTGCAAAGCCCATTAGGTCATGTATTTTGGCATTCTGCTGGGCTGCAAGGTCTGCCACAAACTTGGCTGAACTATGCACGATGCTGACGGTGTTTCCCAGGCAATAGGAATCAGATATTCCTTTTCCTTTGTGCACAGAAGTGTGTACTTGATGTGGTGAGTAGTGGTGGTGTGGTACAGGGTTAGACTTGTTTGCCTAACCAAGACTTGTATGTAAAAATGTGAAACTGAGGTGTTTAAAATATGCCCTTGTTAGGACTTTTTAACACCATTTAACCCACTGTTGCATTCATGTGCTTTTTTTCCCCACACTGCCTTTGCCTACCATCTCTCTACCCTTTTCAGCACATCTCTGACACCTTCCTCTCCCACTGTGTCTCCTGCCCCACTGGTGGCTTCAGTCGCTTAAAATACCATCCCCTGCCATGAGTAATGAGCTCCTCTTGGAAGCTCTCCCTGGGAAATCTGAGACTTTGGCTTCTCCATCAGTATTTGCCCTGCTGCTGATGGCTCTGACACGTGTCCTTCAGCCACCAGAGCAGAAGTCAAGGGGACTTTGTGCACGCTGAAGCTCCTTTTCCAGCAGTGCCCTGGGGATATGAATATCTACCTGCCTCCAAGTCGCTTTTGAAACTCCTGCTAACTGGCTGACAAGTGGAAGGCAGTCACTTCAATGTATCCACAGATATGACATTTGATTTTTTAGGAATTATAATGCCCTGGAACTGCAGATGGGCTGCATGCACAAAGCTTCTTACTCATGGCCTTATAAGCATCAAGCTTAATGAGCACCTGGTGCCCCTGGTGACTGCTGTAGTCCACACATGTACTCTGTTGTTTTTCAGCATTTCTCAGAGCTGCATGGATGTCAAATTTACTGGAATTAGTGGAAGGACTCCATCTAGCAGCATGTGCCCTAATCAGTGGTGAAGCCAAGAAGAGTACATAGGCAACCTGATGTCCAGATCAATCCTGCAGTAGGTTACTAATATGATCTTGTGGGGTCTGCTAACAGGCTGGGTTATTGTTCAGAAGAAGTTTAAAAAGGTGCTGCCAGAATTACTTTAATTGTGTTGTCTGTTTTTAAAATATTAATTGTCATTCACTTTTCTCTATGCTTTCCCTATAATAAAAAATCAACATTCACATTTTTGTAGCTTGGTCACTCTTCACTCATGTAAATGATAAGTCTGAGAAAATTAACTGAGTTTAAGGTGGAGTTTGAAATGTTGATGGAGGGACCCATAAGATGCAGTTATCTACCTTAATATGGACTCTGCGTGAGAACTGAGGGGGCTTTTTTCAGTCCTGTTTTTTCCAGAATACGTGCTGTAAAAATTCAAAAGATACAAATCTGCATGTACCTGGCGCAGTACTTTCATGAATTTACAATTTTATTCTAGAGTAGCAATGAGACTGTTGACAAATTCTTGTTATTTATAGTGGCTGCTGGCTGTACCTCCAACAGAAACCTTGGAGGATGTGGAAGATGGAGGACAATATTGGAATGTCTTGCCTGTGCTGCTGCTTCCTTAGGTGATCACCTGGAACTGAGCATCAAAGGGACCCATCTGCTCTGCAGTGCCCAGAGGGGGATCAGGTACAGGTGGTTTATCAGCTCCTCAGTGCAAGTGGTGACATGACAGAGCTTATTTTTTACATAAATCCTTGTAAATCTGCACTGAGGTGTTTCATGGCAGGGTACAGAACTGCAAGAAGAAACAATGGAATAAACATCTCAGAAAGATAGATGCTATCAGAGATTACTTCCTCGTTATCTCTTGATATGCTCTAACAGGGCAGCTGATTGTTGATGGATGCAAATGTTGTCCTGATTTAAGTGAGAATCTGGAACATTGATGCTTCTCTGTCAATTCTCTATTTCCTCGATGGTTCTCGATTAAACCTAAAAAAACTGGCTTTGTTTAAGTCCCTGTAACAACTGGCAATAGAGCTAGTGGGAAATAACCTACTTGGCTAAGTCTCCCAGGCTGTCTACTGTGGCTTCAATTTACATAATTTGTTTTGTTGAACAAAACACACTCTCCTCCCCCCAAAAAACCTCCTTTGTGGATAGCAAATGATCTGCCACAAAATCTTCTTGTGCCCATAGATGGCTTCAGGGTTTGTAATTATCCTGAAGCTCAGAGCAGTTGCTTCTGGAAGACAAACACATACAAAAAACACACCCAAACCAAATCAAACCAAAGTGTCTGGTGTTCAGCTGGTGCCACCTTGGCCTCTGGACCCACACTGGCCCAATTGTGGGTGCTGGAATGAAGGACTCCATGTGTGGAGCTATCCTGGGCAGAGCAGAAAATCTGCAAACATTTTGTTTGTTTCACCCTGCGTGGCACCACACACATTCTTGTGGATAACTGGGCTAAATTTGGCTGACAGTGCAAAGGGACCGTGCACCCAGAGTGCTGTGTCCAGTTCTGGGCTCCTCAGGACAAGGAAAATGAGCTGCTGGAGAAGGCCCAGTGGAGGCCCATGAAGATGGTTCAGGGTCTGAGGGAGCTGGGCCTGTTTAGCTTGGAGAAAACTGAGAGGGAATGTCATTAGTGCAGATAAATATCTCCAAGAGGATGGTCCCAGGCTGCTTTTGGTGGTTTCCAGCAACAGGACAAGGAGCAATGGCCATAAATTAAACCAACTCAAAATGAGGAAGAACTTTCCACTGAGGGTGGCAGAGCAATGGAACAGGGACTCAAAGGGGATCGTGGAGTCTCTCTCTCTGGATAGATTCTAACCCCACCTGGACATGTTCCTTTGTCACCTGCTCCAGGTGAGCCTACCTTGGCAAAGGGGTTGGACTGGATGATCTCCAGAGGCCCCTTCCAACACTTATATTTCTGTAATTCTGTGTTTTTTGATGTGAGAAGAGGCAGGTTGGAAAAATGGAAAGCCCAGCACACCTGAAAGCTCATGCTGGCTGTGCTGCCACAGAGATGGAGAACACAGCTTGGGTTTGAAGTTTGGGGATGGGAACAAAGGGGAGAGCCCAGGGGTGGCAGCTGGGGAGGTGGGGATGCGTCCTGGCTGTTTCTGGGGCCAGGAGGCTCCTGTGAAGGAACAGTGATGATGCCTGAGGGCCACAAGAGAAGGGGGTTGAGAACATCTGAAGAGTATTTCCAGCGTTCTGTGTGGCCAGCAGGACCAGGGAAGTGATTCTTCCCCCTGCACTCAGGGCTGCTGAGACCAAGTGCTGTGTCCAGGTTTGGGTCCCTCAATTCAAATGGACACCAAGGGGCTGGAGTGAGTCCAGAGAAGGGAAGGGAGTTGGGGAAGACTCTGGAGCACAGATCTGATGAGAAGTGGCTGAGGGAATAGTGCGGCCTCAGCCTGGAGCAAAGGAGGCTCGGGGGGACCCTGTGGCTCTGCACAACTCCTGACAGGGGGAGGGGACAGCCAGGGGGAGGTCGGGCTCTGCTCCCAGGGAACAGGATGACAAAACTTCAAGCTGCGCCATGGAATTAGGAAGAATTTATTCACAGAAAATGTTGCTCGGCATTGGAATGTGCTGCCAGGGGGGTGGCGGAGTCCCCTGGAAGCGCTCAAGGAGCAGCTGGAGGTGGCCCTCAGTGCCGGACCAGGCGGTGACGGGTCACCGGCTGCACTCGGTGTGCTCAGAGCCCTTTTCCAGCATCATCGTTTATCGTGCGGTGC
>NW_005054468.1:293436-311798 GCF_000277835.1 Geospiza fortis
CCTCCCCCGTCCCGCTGCCCCCGCCCGGCACCGTCCTGCTCCGGGACGTGCTGCGGGAGCGGGGAACCGCGGGTTCACCCCGGAATCACAGGGTCAGCCCGGCTGGAACGCAGCTCTGAGGTCAGAGAGTGCGACCTGTGCCTGATCCCCCCGCCTTGTCACCCAGACCACAGCACCGAGTGCATTCCAGTCTCTCCTTAAACACCTCCAGGGACAGTGACTCCGCCTGGGCAGCCCAGCCCAGGGTCCAGTCGCCCGTTCCGTGAAGAATTCTTCCTGATGTCCAACCTAAACCTCTCCTGGTGCAACCTGAGGCTTTGTCCTCTCATCCGGACCCTTGTTCCCTGGAAGCAGCACCCTATCCCCTCCTGGGTGTCCCCACCTGGGTGCCCCCTTCTCTCAGGGGATTGAGGAGAGTGAGAGGTATCTGTGCCTCTGAAGCTCCCTCAGCTGCTCCTTATCAGACTTCCACCCTTCCCCAGCTCCATTGCCTTTCTCTGGACTTGCTCCAGCACCTCATCCTCATCATCTTTCCTGAAGTGAATAACCCAGAACTGGACATTGGACTCAAGGTGTGGGCTCAGCAGGGCCAGCACAGGGATGGTCACTGCCCTGCTCCTGCTGCCACCCCACGGCTGGGACAGCCCAGGGGCCACTGGCTTTATTGGCCACCTGGGCTCATGTTCAGCCACAGCTGACCAGCACTCCCAGGTCATTTTCCACTGAGGCACTTTCCACCCACTTTCCCCCCAGCCTGTAGCACTTCAGGGGTGGAAAAATTCACCTGCAACAGTCCTGTGTCTTCCTGGGTTGTTTGAGGCTGACGTAATGAAATCTGAATTTTGATTGCCCCTTGTTCTTTGCATTCTGATGATTGTATCTTGTTTTCTTTTCCTCTGAGCTTAGATTTGATTTCTTTCCAGTAAGCTGCTTCCAGTGTTACCTCATGACTCCAAGAACTGGTGCTTCTCCATCAAGCTGGTCAATGCTCCATGCAGCATTGCAAGATGCTATACGTCAAATACATTTTAAAATCTTTGCTGAGGGGAGGAAATGTGCCAGCAAAACTTCAGCCCTGGACACGAGAAGAGCAGACATCAGGCTGATTAGGGAACTACTGAGTAAGGAGGTCCCCTGGGAAAACACTTTAGAAGGTGCTGGGGTCCATCAGTGCTGGACATTTTTCATGCACCACCTCCCAGGAGCACAGGAGCAGCTAATTCCAGAGTGCCATAACTCAAGTAGATGAGTCAGAAGGTCAGCTTGACTAAGCAAGGATCTTCTTTGGAAGCTTCAACCAGAAAAGAAGTCATTTCCCAGTGGGAGCAAGGTTGGATGACTCTGGAGGAATACAGAGATGCTGCTTGCCAGTGTAGGGAGAAAATTTGTTGAGTCAAAGCCTAATGGGAGCTGGCCAGAACTGTGGGGGACAATAAAAAGAGGTTTTATTAAGTATGTTAATAGCAAAAGGTGGTCCAGAAATAACCTGAGTCCACTGATGAGGACAGTCACCTCAGAAAACAGGGACATGGACAAAGGAGAACTGTTCAATGCTTCCTTCTCTTCCATCTTCAATGCAGATGAGAGGTTAAGAGGTCCCAGGGCCCTGAGCTAGGGCACCGTGGATATGAGAATGATCAACTCCCAGTTGTTCCTGAACTTGCATAGGATGTGCTGTTCCAGCTGGATCCCTATAAGTCTATGGACCCTGATGGAATTAATTAAAAAATAGTAATTGAGCTGCTGATATTATGGCAAAGCCTCTCTTGATGATTTTTGAGTGTTCTTGAGAATCTGCAAAAGTCCCAGTTGATTGGAAGCTGGTGAATGTCCCAGTTTTCAAGAAAGGCAAGAAGGATGACCCTGCAAACAACAGGCCTGTCAGTCTCACGTCAGTGACTAGTAAAATTATGGACAAGATTATTCTGAGAGGTATTGAAGAACAGTTGGAGGACACACTGGTCACAGCCAGCTCAGGTTTATGAGGAGAAAGTCCTGCTTGCCAAACCTGATTTCCTTTCACCACAATTATCAACCACCTGGTTGATCAAGGGAAGATAGTTGATATGATCTTTTTGGACTTTAGCAAAGCTTTCCATACTGTCTTTTCCAGGATCCTTCTGGACAAAATATTCATCCCACATCATGTGGTGGGTGATTAATGGCTCACAGATCAGGCACCAAGGGTTATGGTGACTGGGGTGACACGGGATGGGGGACCTGGCACTGGTGGGGCTCTGCAGGGCTTTGTTCCTGGCCCTGTGCTCCTCAACAGCCTCAAAAATTACCTGGATGCAGGACTAGAAGGGATACTGGGAAAGGTTGCCAATGATAGTAAGTTGGGAGGAGATGAGGGACTGCAGAGACCTCAACAAATGAGAGGGCTGGACAATCACCAGCCATGGGAAGTTGAACAAGAGAAAGTGCTGGAGTCTGTCCCTGGGATGGAGCAACCCAGGATGTAGGGACAGACTAAGGAATGAGATATTGGAGATGGTGCCATGGGAAGGGACCTGGGGTTCCTGGTTAATGGCCCTTTGGACATGATCCAGCAGTGCCCTAGATCCAGCAGGGACATCTCTGTCCTGGGAACACCAGGCCCAGCATGGCCAGCCGGGCCAGGGAGGGATTGTTCTGCTCTGCTCTGGGCCGGGGCGGCCTCACCTGGAATATTGGTGCAGTTCTGGCACCACAACATAAAAAAGGCATTGAACTGCCAGGGAGTGTGCAGAGGAGGCCATGGGGATGGTGCAGGACCTTGAGGGGAAGCTCCATGAGGAGCAGCTGAGGGCGCTGGGTGTGTTGAGATGGAGGAGAGTGAGGGGAGGCCTCAGTGCAGCTCTGCAGCTTCCTCATGAGGGGAGCAGGAGGGGCAGGCGCTGATCTGCGCTCTGTGGTGACCAGGGAATGGCCTGAAGTTGTGTCAGGAAAGGTTTAGATTGGATATCAGGAGAAGGTTCTTCCCCCAGAGGGTGTTTGGGCACCAGACCAGGCTCCCCAGGGAATGGGCACGGCACCAAGCCTGACAGAGTTGAAGAAGCATTTGGACACCACTCTCAGGAACATGATGTGACTCTGGGGCTGTCCTGTGCAGGGGCAGGAATTGGATTTGATGGTCCTTGTGGGTCCCTTCAAGGTCAGGATATTTTGTGGTTCTTTGATCCTATATTTTAGTTCTGCAGTTTTTGAAATCTTTCTGACAGGGACCTTTGGCTGATTTACATGAGCAAGCTGGGAAGAAATTTCTTGCACAAACACTTATTTTTTTCCATGTGTGTTACACACATGCACACACACACTGTGTGTATCCTGGAGGGATGTTCTTGCTGGGTTGCACCAGAGTTCTTCCCCTGCTAACAGATAACCAAATGAACAGCTTTGGCTTTCTGATTTCTCCTCTGCTCTCTCCCAAACATGGGACAGCTGTCTGGCAGTCTCCATACCTCCTTTGTTTAGGCATGTGGTGTTTTTAAATCTGTGAATTAGCAATGTGGCTGGGCTTCAGTTCTGCAGAGGGAAGTTACATGGGTAATGCCACCTGTCACCCACAGTGCAACCTTTTCAATGGCATTATCTAATAAAAACATATACAACATTAGTACTTGCAAGTCAGCTGAGTTTCATTTCTCGTGCATTGGCAATGTAGGATAGAGCCATTCCCCCAAAAAGCTGATTTTGTAAATAGCTAAGGTCCCACACTGAAGACTTTTGGAAGGAGATCTTCACTGCTTAGTGCATGGCAGTCTTACTTATCCTTAATGACAAACTATTAATATAGTTCAGGCAAATACATAATTCTCAACAGCTCCTTGTTTTTTGCCATTCTCTCTGGTCTTGTCCTTGTAAATTCAATTTCACAGGCACAATCTGTAACACAGCAGGTGCCAAGTGTAGCCTTCTTGTTTCATAGGATCCAACTAACTGTCTACGTGGGATTCATTTAGACAGCAGCACAGACAGCAATGAAAAAAAAACTTTGTGTTTCTGCTACACAGAAAGAAAATGATGCTTCTCAAGTGGTCCCCCCTTGTAGTTTCTTGTAGGATTCTTAAAGACAATCAACTGCCATGCTTCGGTGGAAGCTGGCTCTGGACACTCCATGAATTCCATGGAGAAAACAGCCAGGAGTGTGGCTTTACTTTGGCAGTTGAAGTTTTGTAGGTCAGACCCAGATAATTGATGGTGCTGAAACCAAAGGAACTCAGAGACATGGATACCTTTGAGGGTTTGGACTACAGTTCTCAACAGAGGTCTTATATTCAGGTTCCAGAGCTTGGGCTATTAAAGTTTTGCAGATTCTCTCTGACTTGTGCCAAATAAACTGATCTGTGTACATGCCCCAGTCCTGGTGTAGGAGAAGGGGCTCCCAACCTCATTGCCTCTACACTTCTCCTGGTTTTTAGAGCAGATACAGGCTCCACATCCTGAAAAATCTCGTGGAGGTTTCCCTGAGGGAAGAGTTTGTGTAGATGCACATGCACAAAATGCCTGCATGACAGAAACTACCCCCACAGAAAATTCCCTCTAATTGACACTGCAGTAGTGATCAAGAAGGGCGGGGTGATTGGTGGGGCTGAACTGCATTTTGCCAGTGGGATGGCTGTGCATCTGGAGCTCACATCTGCGGAGCTCAGATGCAGAGATCTGTGCATGGAGCTGGCAGAAGAAGGGAGGGGTGAGCACAGCTGAGGGTGCCAACACAATTAAAGCCAAAGAGAGAAGTGACTGCTTCCTGTCAGCACCCTGCACCTGAGCACCAGATGAAGCAGGATCTGAGCAGGGATTTGCACGAGGGCGGAAACCAACAGAGGACGCAAAGGCCACTTTAAATTTGGTGGCAAAATTAATGAACTTCTGTGTGTCTGACTGCTCTGATTCAGGGCCTGCAGCCAGACCTCTTGGTTCCAGCACTTAACAAAGAATGGGCACCCTGAGGAAGTTGGATGCTGAAGGAGGAACACCCTAAAGGCACCCCTCTGGAAGCCTGCAAATGCAGGAGGTTGTTGCAATCTCTCCTGCTCTCTGGAGTGCTGGTGATGGACTCAAGCACTTTGAAAACCCTCTACCCAAGAAGAAATGCTTGTGGTTGCTTTGAAGTGAGCAAACAAGAAAGCACCCTTTTGAAGTCATCACAGTAGCTGGAGAGGGATGCTGCTCTGCTGCAGTTCAGATCCTTTTATTCACCAGGGTAGTGGCCAGGGCACTCATCTGGGAGACCCATGTAGGGAATGCAAAAGGTGCTTTGGCTGTGAGGAGTAGGTGTTCTGACAGAAGTAGGTGTACTTTGAGAAGTAGCTGTGGGCCAGCCTTGCATGTGGTTGGTTGTGCTGGTGAACGTCACTGTCTAGGGTGACCCGGATGTTCTGGTTGCACTGTGGCATGGAAGATAAAGGAGACAGAGTGGGACAGCCCAGGCTCCAGGTTTCCTAGGGGCTGGTCTGCCAGAATGGCTCATCTGATGCATGAGTGAATTTCTCCACCACTCCTGAGGGGCAAAGTGAGAAGGCTGCGCTGATGGCTGGAGGTTCTGGCTGTAATGGTGACAAGTTGGCTTCTCTTTTTTCTTTTTTTTTTTCTTTTTTTTTTTTTAAGTTACATTTAATGCCATAGACCACATTCCTAAGTGTCCTGGAGAGAAGCTTTGCCTTTTACTTTTTAAAGTCTCTAGCCATAATATCAGGAAACGGTGTTGGCACATTAGCAAGTGTTCCTCTCCTAACCTTTTTCAGGAGTATTCTGGGTTCATGCCACAGATACTGATGGCAATGGGCTGCCAAAAAGTGATAAACATTACTTGCTTCTTATGTACCTGGTTATGTGTAAGACTTGACTATTTTAGGCTAAATAGGAGGAAAATTGGTTTATGACCTTATAATTAGCAGTTGTGTGAGAATAACAGCAAGACTTATTGAGTCATTCTGATAGCACAGTTTCCCCCTTTTTTTGCATTGCTTAATTTAAAAAAAAGAACACTTCAGCATGTTTTATAACACTACTTTAAATAAGCAACAGACAAACCTAATTTCAAGGGATGGTCCAGAGGTCTCTGCTACTTAGGTTGATGGTGACTGAAATTTGTGACTTGAGGAACTGAGGAATGCTGATGGTCTGGCAAAGAACAGAGTGGGCGAAGGACACAGAGGTGATACTCAAGAACATCTTGGGGTGATAATTACAGATGGAAGATGTGAGGGAGAGATAAATGAGTGACCAAGCTGGTAACGCTATGCTGACTTGCTACGGTATATCCTTGGTGCCAGTGACAGTGAAAAGCAGCTCCGCTCGGACCTTCTGAGTTAATGATGCATTTATTTACCTCCTGCACCTCCCTTACACTTCTGTTTCTCCTCCTTTCATTTCCAGCTCCTTCCATGATGTATTCACGACACAGTCATTTCTGATCACCTTCCCAAAGATTTTCAGGCAGCTCAAGGGGAATTATTTGCCCACTTACCAGTGAATTTCAAAGCACATGACAATTCCACCCTCTTTTTTTAGAGCAGTGGAGCTACCCCTCTCCCTGAGTGCTACTGCTGGGCTGTCAGTTTTGTTTTCAGGGTCTGCCAGCATCTCCTTTCTGGTGACTTTGGTCACTGCTTGCTGTAGCAGCCCCACAGCTAAGTCTGGATGACAAGGCACACAGCACTGGCATCTGTGCTTATGTCTGAAATTCCCGAGAGGAGGAGAGCTCAGACAGGGCCTGGAGAAACTCCTGGAGGACCTCTTGTTTGTGTTGGGTTTGAGATACAGTTTGAGAAGGTGGGAGCTGAAGAAGAATGCTTCTGTTGGGTCCTGAACACTTCTCTGTGTGACAGAACCTGGAGGCAGTCTTCAGTCCTCCTGTTTAGGTTTTTGTCAGATAATCCCTGGCGCATCCCAGGCACCTGGTTTATTTGATTTTCTGAAGAGAGAAACTTTTCTCTTCCTTGAGTCATATCCAAAGGATCCCGCTTAGCAGATGTCTGTCAGCAGTTGCTTGGGACCACAGACCTGCGTGATGTTTTATGAACAATAAGAAACGTGCCCAGCACCAAAGCTCACATATTTTTCTCAGAAACAGAGCGTTCTTATTACCTTCTTTTTTTGGTAGGAGGGGGATGGGGTGTGGCAAATTTGCCCTCCAGCACTTCAACATCCAGTGGTCAGTTTGTCTGCTGGTGTAAATCATTACAGCTCTAGCCTTATCCACTCTCATTTACCCTCTGTCTCTTCTGTTTTCCACATGGGTCTCTGAGGGAGGGGCTTCAGGTTTGCTGAGGGAAATGAGCATGTAATGGGAGGTCGTGAACACCTACAGACTGTGAATCTTCCTCCCCTCCTTCTCCTTTTTTCTCCTTCTCCTTCTCCTTCTCCTTCTCCTTCTCCTTCTCCTTCTCCTTCTCCTTCTCCTTCTCCTTCTCCTTCTCCTTCTCCTTCTCCTTCTCCTTCTCCTCCTCCTCCTCCTTCTCCTTCTCCTTCTCCTTCTCCTTCTCCTCCTCCTTCTCCTCCACCTCCTCCTCCACCTCCTCCTCCTTCTCCAGCCTTCCTTCCCTTTGCTGTCTGCCATCCCTCCTGCATAGTTTGAGACTGACCAGATGTTTCCTGGGCTCAGAGCTCCTGGAATTTTCATTGCAGCTGACATCCTGGTGTGCTGTGGTACGGTGTGACTTGCACTGAATGCAGTGAAGAGGTGCTGTCCTGACCTCCGAGTCTGGAGGCTTTGCTGCCTTGTGAAGGGAAGACCTGGGAGGTTCACTGTTGTCTTGGAAATAAGAGTCCTGCCAATGCCTTCTCTGGGCTTTACAGATGGTGTTCTTCATTAGATTATTATATTTTTTGCATTTATGGAGACGAAAGTGTGAGCATGTTTTGGTGGCCCACAGCATGGCTGTGTGCTAGGTGAGAAACTCACCTCCTGTGGATGCTTTGTGGGGTTGTGCTGTCACCACAGGGGGCAGGCAGAGAGCAGAGAAGCAGATTCCCCACAAGAATGAGGGTGGGGGACTCGACACCCTTTGAGCAGGTGTACTCTGTCAGCAGTGAGTGTCAAGTAAACAGAGCTGTGCTCAAAAAGCACCAAAATCCTGACAGTGAGGCCAGGCTCAGAGACAGGTATTCACCTGTAGGATTTTCTTGTTTTTCCTGTGCTTCCCTACAACTGGCAGGATAGAGAAAAACCGCCTGTACGCCCAGGCTCTTTGGTCCCTCTCCATTGCCCTCAGGCTTCTTGATGGGAATTCATCTCTGCCCACCTGGAGAACCAGAACTGGATAATAGCCAGGGGACCACACCAGACTAGAGAGATTTCTAGTGACTTTCTAGTGGACCACACAGAGTAGAAAGTTTTCCAGGAAGGCAGCAGAGTTCCCAGTATGCTGGCATGGGCCTGGCCAGCATTTTCAGCCTTGTGTTCCTCTCAGAAGAGAGGCACTGACACACCTGCCCTTCTTTTTCTCTTGGCTGGGGTGGTGGTGCAGAGGTAGGATGATGAGGCTGGCTCACCTTTGGTGATTCCTCCAACCTGAATGGAGGTCCTGGCTGTTGTTTGCCTGAGCCTTGAGTTCCAGAGCCTTGTTCCTGATATGTGAGTGCAGCTGGGAAGGTGAGGGAGGCTGGGAGGGGATTCACTTGCTGTCTTGAGAGGATGCTCAACAGGTAGCTTCTCACCTACCTGTTTCTGTCCCTCCCCATTGTTTAGGTTGCCTTAATGCCTCAGGTTTTGGCTTTTATATTTTTCAGATTCTGTGCTGCTTTAGTATGTGGGTCTGAGCTTCACATTAGGGGATGGTGAGCTCTCTTCACAGAGCAAGGAGACAAAATAATTTCTTCTCTAGCTGGGGACCAAGGACAAATGATCCAAATTTCAAGCCCAAGAGGATAAACAACATGGACTGAAGAGAGAAAAACAAGAAGATGGGACTCCTTAACCTAAAGCTGTAATTGGACAATTAACTCCAATAGTTATTTGGGTAAATGTAAAATATACTGGCAAATGGACCAGAACTTACAAAAGTGAAAGACCCCGTGACCAGTCGTGCATTTTGTGACCATTTTGGTTCATCTTGGGTGTAGCCCTGGCTGGGCTCTTTTCCTGCCCAAGGTGCATCCATTGAGGCCTTTTAATAAATCCCTGCTTTATTCTTTAACTCCATCTGATCTCTGTTCTAGGTCAGCCTTCACAAGGCATCATCCTCCTGCTGCCAGCTGGTGAGAGAATAGGGGATCCTCTGCTTCTTGTGGTGCAGCCAGCCCTGGGATTCACGTCCTGTGGTGCCTTTGCCTCAGGGATGGTAGAGAGTGGCTCCATCAAGTCAATTCTGGAGTCCCTGATACTTCTTGCTCTTCCTGCCTCCTCCTGCAGCTCTGCCATCAGGAGAGCAGATCATCCCCCTGGCCACCCCTCGCCCTGCTGTTGTCCCTGCTGCCAGGCCACTCATGCCAGGCTCTGGCACTCCCTGCAGCCCAAGCCTGGGTGGCTGCACATTTTCATGGAAGCTCCCTCTGGGTCACCCCACCCTTTCTGGTGGGTGCAGGGGGCTCCCCACCAGGTGGATACCACAGCTGGGCTCCTTTCTTAGCAGGGTGACCAGCAGCTGAGCTCACCTCTAGCCCTTGGCGCACAAACTGCTCAACCCTCATTACCTTCACTCCCTGGGGGCTGCTCTTGTAAGGTTCAAGGGGTGGCTGCTGTCCCTCCCTCCCTGCCCCTCTCACACTGAGCAAGGGCTGCTCTGAGTCAGAGATTTGGCACTTCAGCACTCAGAGGTCTGAGACATCTTGCCCAAGTCTCAGGACCAAGTCTCAGTCTAAAATTTGAGAGTTTTCCTGAAGAAAAAGCCCTTATATTTTCCATTTTACGTTTTTCACCGTGCTCAGAGAAAAAATGAGGTTCTAACAGGTGAAGCATGTTATGCTTCTAAGCATCTCCCAGCACTTCCCAAAGTTGTGTTTAAGCCACAGCAGCTTATTTTTGTTGAGACAAATGAGATGGAAATCATGATTTTTTTCCCCCTTCGCTTGTATGCGCTCAGACCACATTCAGATTCTTGCACTCTTATCTTAGTGATGCCCCTGAGAGGTGTGTGAGCAACATTTGGAGAAGCTGCTTGATGTTGCCTTTCACAACGGTAGTCACAACAGAGATGTTAAAACAAAGGGCTCTGTGTGCTTTACCAAGAGAAGCCGCAGTAACAGGTTTCAGTGTAAATGAGAGTTGTATTGCCTTCCATCAGAGATGACTTGAAAATAAAGTACTTTGATGGTAATACTGCAGATGTCTGCAGGAAACCCAGCACAGCCTTGAACACTGTAGTTAGATAGCTGCGCAAAAAAGTACATGAAGGGAAGAGCTAATGTGCAATACTTCTATTTAAGATAGAGGGAGGAAATAGAAATTGTGATAGCATGCTATTTCAAGTAATAATAGAAAGTACTTGATGTTTACATGGTGAATGGATCAATACTAATTCTGTAGTCAGGGCACATACAGTAGTTTGGATTATACAAGTGATAGATGCAGTCAGTATAGCTGAAATTTCCACCCTGCAACATTTATTTCTCACTGCGTGTTAGATGGAATTTTCCACCCAACTATCTGAAAGGATTTGCATAAGAATGGTGATAGAGCAGTATTCTTTAATGATGTGCTTTTCTTTGTTAAACTTCAAAAATGTCTACGATGCATGATGAGGTTTGGATGAATTGCCAAGCTAATGCTTTTATATTTTCTTTAAAGAGCTTATCTTCACCGTGTTGTGGGAGTTACTTTATATTGTTGTCATAAAGGCAGCAGCAGTAAAGCCGACTCTGTAGCAACCCTGGTAGGTGCCCCCTCCCCCTTTACCTGAAGGATTTTGGTGCTGCTGAAGGAGGCAGATCACAGCACCTCTTGCCCACCACCTGCTTGCCCCGCTGCTGGCTTGTTTGTGCAGAGTTTGTGGTGCTGTGCGTGACATGACTCACGGCTGGCTCTGTGTCATTTCACTCCTAAAACAATGGCCCCCTTGGCATTCAACCTAGATCAGGCTGCTGGACTGCTTTTGTAGAAACTGGGTCATAACCATGATCTCCCCAGAATGACTTCTCGATTTAAAAGAAGCTCAGGGTTAAACAAAATGTGAAAAATCTTCTGCTGGTGGTGATTTTTACAGAGTGATATAGAAGACTCTTTGTCTTGTTCTCCAGTTCCTTGGAGCAGAAGCCCAATTTTTTAAAATACCAGGGGGAAACTGCTTGAAATTGGTGAATTTTAGGAATGTAACCTGTTGAGAAGCAATATTTCCTTCCTTGGCCATTGGCCCAGTGAGTCACCTTCTAACCTGCGCTGTAGTGAGGCTGTTCAGAAATCTCCTGCAGCAGTAAAAATAACCAATACAAGGTTTGTCATCAATTCCAATTCCATGCAGGGTGCAATGATTCCACTTTCACAACAGCTATTAGACAGAGAGGGGCTAATTCTGCTCTGAATCAAGACTTCTGTGGCACAGTATGAGTGTACTGGAGGAACTATTTGGGTTTTGTTGAGTTTGCTTTTTTGTTTTGTATTTGCCTTTGCTGATAATGGACATTAATTGGAAAGAATTTTGAAATTATTATGGAACAGAAATTATAGCTTTTCCCCTGATGATCTGAGACACTGCTCTGATGTTGGATCTTGTGTCAAAATCACTTGTGTTTTCTTTTGCTTGTGTTGCTGAAAGGATAAGAGTAGCTGTGTGTGCTGTACATGAACATTCTGGCAATATATGAGAGCCCAGAATATCTCATATGTGTACCTTGGTAGTCAGTCACACCCACAGGACAGTCACTCACCTTCCTGTGCTCTCCCCACTTCTTCAGCCTATCCTGCTCCCCTCATTCCAAGCTCTAGGATAACTCTGCGTGGGAAGAGAATGGCACAGGTACGTGAGACAGAAGCAGGGAAGAAGGTTTTCATATCAAATCTCTTTCAAAACCAAGAAATAAACAGCTTAAAAAATAAGCACCACCTGCAGAAGTGAGCAACTGAACCCCAAAATCTGCACAGTGACTTCCCTTGTGGTCACTGGAGAATTGCTGCTCCAGCCCCACTGTCTTAGTGGCACCCCCATGTCCCTGTCAATTTGTTGGTATCTCTGTCACCAGGCTCAGTGGCCCAAGGGGGACCTGCTGAGCTTTCCCCTGCTGGTGCAGGGGAGCCTGCTGGTCCTGCCCCAGCTGCTTGGGGTCCCTGCTGGCCCTTTTCTCCAGG
Organism: Geospiza fortis; assembly: GCF_000277835.1. NCBI lineage: Eukaryota > Metazoa > Chordata > Aves > Passeriformes > Thraupidae > Geospiza > Geospiza fortis. Next base: position 305,645 of record NW_005054468.1, read on the forward strand.
GTGTTGTATATTTGTGCACAAATATTTTGTCTAAACCATATTTTTTAAAAATGTGCTTGTGCTAGTATTTAGACCAGTGTGTTTGAGGCACAGCACCCTTAAATTCAAACTTGTAGTTTTAGTGTTCTGTTGAATTTTTGGAGAGTGACAGATCCTGTTGCTACTCTGTCTTGTGTGTAGCCCCTTCGCCACAGCGTGCCCCTTGTCTTGCCTCTGGAAACCTTCCATGGTGATGGCACAGTGTGTTTAGACTTGGAAATCCATTACCTTTGTCCAGGAAGGGAGGATGTCCAAGATGTGAGGCTTCTAGTTAATGGAACTGGCACTAGGATGTACACAAAGATGACCTCATGGAGGAGGGGACACTAAAAAGGTCACTCTGCTGGTGCTAGAGCTGAATGCGTGAGAAAAACTGGGGGAAAAACAAGGTCAGCTTTAAAACACAAATGGTTTTCTCTGCTTGACTGCTATTGTACTTTCCCCCCCACCCTCTGAAAACATGCAGAGCTGGTTTCTGCACTGCTCTTCCATTCAGATGGCAGAAGTAATGCCTCTGTCCTGGTTCCTGCACCACTTCCCACTCCAGGTGTGCTGCCCCACAGGGCTGCTCTGGGCTAGCTGTGTCTTCTTGGAGTGGTGAGGTCTTGTCAGATGTCCCAGGCCTGACCAGTGTTGCTAATTCTGCCGGCTAAAATGGTTTAAAAAGTTCTACCCAACTCCAAAGAGCGGCCAGAGAGAGCAGGAGGTGAAGCTGCACGTGAGCTTCTTGCTGTGCTTTACACTCTGCTCTTGGTTGCTGCTCTGCTACAACCCTGTCTGACACCTCAGCATGCCAGCTGCACTCATTTTGCACAACAACCAAATCCCCAATTGCTGCAGTTGGTGTTGTGATGCCATTCATACCTGTTTTCTGCCTGGGAACCCAGAGGCATCACCTTTCCCCAGGTCTGTGCCTGGCGACTCTGGGCTGGAGGGTTCTGCTGGGGCTTGACAGTCCCCAGCCCCCAGCATTTGTTTTTTTGCCAGTCTCCCCCTCTCACCCTGCAGGTGAGCAAATACCTGTTTTGTGGAATGTGAGAGGGAAGTGGCTCCCAGGCTGCCAGGCAGCTGTTTTGGGTTTAACTGGCATGGTGGAGAGTGGTGTCAGTCTGTGTGGCACTGCATGTCTCTTTGATTTCTGGATTTTATGCTGTTTTAATTTGGGCTTTGTGCTTAGCTAACCTGTGTGGTGGGACTGAGGAGTAACTGCTGCCTTTGTGTCAGCAGAAGACATGGGTTTTGTAAAGGTGTGACCATGAAGATAAAGATTTATAACAGTGCCGGAGAAAAAGCCCAGAAATTATTTGAGAAGCCACACTATGGAGGATAAATGTTACAGGAAGCATTACCTTTCCATAAAAATTCCTTTGCTGGTGAGGAATTTAATACACTTCCAATAACCCAGCCTTGGTGAGAGAGGAAATTTTACCCCAATGATGTTTTGAAATGCTTTATTTAAGAATTAGATGTGAGGAAAACCTTGTCTTTCTGCAGTTTAGACTATTTGCATTTAGATACTTTAAACATTTTCTTTAAGCAATGATGCTTAGTAACTCCTAAATACATAAATACTGTTTATATATAAATGATATGTGCTGTATTTTATACACATGCATGATTATTTTACTTTCTTGCCTTTCTGTGTGTACAGCAATCTTCTGTGCATTTTTTTTCTCCAATAGGCATTTGGAAGAGGATCTGATCACAGCTGAATTGTATGAGCCTGCTTCTTACTACATGAAATGACAGCGAGGTTTTTTATCATTGCAATTTGGAATAATAATTCTCTCTAAGATGAAAAAAAACCCCATAATAATTTATACTTCTCCTGATGACAGGTGTTAGATGGGCAGTGCTGGAGACTAAGGTTTCCTTTTGGATGGGTAGACCTTGACATCCATCTCAGTGACTTCTACTTGCTGCATTTGGCTTGACTTAAGCTGCATCAGGTTGTTTTGTTTTTTTTTTTTTTTTTTTTTTTTTTTTTTTTTTTGTTTGGTGTTTGTGTTTGTTTTTTTTTTTTGTTTGTTTCTTGGGTTTTTTTCTGTGAAGCCTTCATAGAACACCAATGTGTTTTGGATTAAGACAGTTCAAAGAAAGAATTTTGTTATATTTTTTCCCCCTAGTTCTCATATTTCTGAAGTCTAGAAAAACTCAAACCTCACTCTTACAGCCTCTTGAATGCTGTTATTTAGTTTGCACTCTTTCATCAGATTAGTCAGGCAGTCCTGCCCCATAATTGTAGGCTTGGATTTGATTAAGAAACGTCTGATGGAGAGTGAAGCTTTTGGAAAATCTTTTTTGGAAAATTACCTTCCTGTAATGATGTCCAGTGGTGGAGTTCCCTCTTGGGGAGATTCTCATCTGCTCCTTCCACAAGCATTTCTACAGTGCACCAATTCTACCCTCCCAATTTTTTCCTAAAAGATAAAATGTACCTCACCATGTTTCCCAACCCCTGTTTCATCACAGATTGTGTCCTCAGCTGCACTTGCTTGCAGGTTTCTCCCACTTTTGATGGCAAGACAATTATTTGGTTGGTAAATATTGAGAGCTGACTGTCCTTGGTGTGTACTTAGAACAAACTGCAGGTAAATGCTTACAAGAAATGATCTGTCCTGACTGGTGCATGACGCTCTCCATAAATAGTTTTCTATAAGCAAAAATAATCCAGAGTTTTGATATAAATAGAAAAACACTTCAGGTCTTCTCCTTAATGCTGGTGCACTAGAAGACCTAAAAATGAGAGGTCTAAAATACTTTCAGGAGCGACTCCAGATATCAGGGTATCTTAGTCAAAAGATACTCAAGATCTTTTGAAGGGACTTATATTGTGAAGGAATGATGGGTACCTATCTTCTAAAAATTGAGTGATTTTTTGACAGTTGAAGTTTGACATGAGTTGATATTGCCTTTTTTATTGTCTTGGTCAGTTTCTCTGTCAGTGTATTATCTCACAAGCTGTCCCCTGTAACAAGACCCATCAAAATGCTTGGGGTTTTTTCAATTCATTTTGACATTTTTAAAGTGAAGAAAGTTTGCAGTAAATGAGTTATTAACGTGAAGAACTGAGTGCATATGGTCCTTTTGAAGTATTCCCACCTGCCCCCATGAGATTTCTGTGGAAATAGTAATTGATATTTCATGTATTTGTCACTTGACATGAAATGCTTACCTTACTTGAAATGGCCAGAGGCTGTGACTGAAATTTGACTCTGCTCTGCAAGGTACTGTACAGATGGAGACCATTTGATGTCCTCTGCATCTAAGGACTTGCATTTGACAGATGAAGGGCTGGATGAAGAAGCACCAGAGAGGTTTGTATTGCTCAGTTTTTGGTGGGGTTTTTGTAGTTCCCTCATCAGCTTGGTATCTTCCAGAAATACATTGAATAATGGGGTTAGTACTCATCATGTTCAATGATCTGCCTGAGCCCTGGGCTCAGCTCTGGGGAAGTCATAGGGGTGAAAACAGGGAGAGTGGGCATGCTGGTTTTTTTGGGGAGGCTTCTCCCAAAAAATGGCTCTGCTCCTGGGGACATGCTGTGCTGGGAATGCTGGATTGCTGACCACAGGGAGTCCCACTCATGCCAGGCTGTGGTGCCTCAGCTGCTGGCCCTTTCTGGGGCCGCCTCTTGTTGCGAAATGGTCCCTCTGCCTTTTGATGCAGCTGTCTTGGGGCACTGCATTTTGGAATTTTGCTCACTTTCACTAGCTTGTAGACACTATCTTTTTCCTTCTCCTTTCTTCATACAGGCAATCAATCACCTCCTTGCTCAGTTACAGCTGCCTTTGGACGAGGGCTGACATCTGGAAGCACCCATACCACTTAAGCCTGTTCTCTCCCAAGGCCCTGCCTTTGCATGAGGTTTTGATTTACTGTTTACTATTTCAGGCTTGTTACAAGTAGGCATCCCAAAGCCTTTTAGACACACTTACTGTCTGAGTCAGATAGTCCAAGAGGTCATGTACAGATTGAGACTGAACAGTGAAACATCTGCATATGCTTAACCTTGCTTCACTTCTGGCATTGCTCTTGAGTGTTATTTGGGCTTTGATCAGACCTATTTATTCAGCCCAGGATCTTTCCTCTTCCTTAATATCCCTTCACGTGCCTGTTTCTCCAGACTCTGGAGTCTCCCCGTGTTTCTGAAGTCAGGTTTTGCTTCTGCCTCTTCACTTTTAATCTGAAACAGCCAGTGAGAACAGCATGTTTTTGTGACTGTAGGTCCTCTTTGTCGAGGGGTTAGTTAACAAGACAATACATATACCCTCAGGAGCAGATCTGTTTGTCAGATTCAAAAAACTGGTTCATCTCAACAATAGCCATTTCTTTGTGCAAGGGACTCTGTCTGAATGACATGCATAATTATCTATTTAGAGTGCAAATAACCTCCATTTTCATAACACAGTCTGCAGCAGAGCAAAACCAGCCCATGATACATAGATTCCCAAAACGTGTAACCTGGCTTTTATTGCCCTGTTAACTGTTTACCAGCATCTTTGTGTAGTGAGCTATGGACCTTTCTGTCCTGGGCGTGCTGAAAAACAGCACATGCTTCAGGCTCCTGAGAAGTTTCTAAATTGAGCATTAGATATTTTTATCAAAGACTGGAGTCAAGCTTAAATCTTTCACTAGTAGACGGAAGCCTCTTAGGAATGAAATTTACAATGCCAAGATTTCTCTATATGCATATATCCCTCACAATACTGTCCTAACTAGAAGCTGCTATAATTCATTTTATTTTGCGGGGCTTTCTGGTGAATTATTTTCTTTCCCAGTAATTTCTCCGTTTAGGAACCCTCCTGAGAAATCTTTGCTGTATTAGCTTGAGCTTTGCGGCATCTTTATCTTTAAATAGCTCTTTTAAATTTGCTTAGGCAAATCTGGGGTTTCGTCTGTCTTCAGCGGTATTAAAATAGCATCTGAAGGGAGTGTTACCTGGGTAAGAAGACACACCACTAGACGATACTATAAATGAGAGACAGATGGATTGCTGCTCAGAGACAACAAGATTATGGGTAGAAACCTGTTTACCTTTTGCAATACAGCCGCTGAGCTGAACAAGTCATCAGAGCAGAATGGAGCTGAATAATGCATGGCTCTAACAGTCTCTAATTCTTCTGAGCTGGAGGAGAGTTTCTTGCACCAAAACTCCTCTTGCAGAATTATCTCTCCAGGCTTGAGTGCTGGAAAGCACTTTTGGTGTTTTTGCTTTCCTTGCAAGTGCAGACGTGCTGTTGGCTAGCTAATAGATGGACTCTGGTCTTTTGGCAAAGATTGCCCTTTCCTGGAGATGTCAGGGCTCTACCTGGAGCAGATTGCCCCTGTCTTCAGAATTATTTCTTCCCACAGTCTTTGTGTGCCAGGAGGACTCATGGACCACAAAGAGGAAGTTAACTTGCAGGAAATTTGGCACCAAGACCTGGCACAGCTCCTCAGTTGCACTGGGCCACCAGAGGACAAAAACCAGCTCGAGAAACCCCTGACAGGGTTGTTGTGGTGTTGAATTTTGAGCTCTAGGGTATTCTGGAGTGAATGTTTGTGCATAGTTTTTAATTCCTCCAAGTGAGAAGATTGCAGTCATACAGGTTGTTATTGGGGATGGGATTTTGGCAGTCATGCACTGAGTGATCATCTTTGTGTCCTGTGATTTTGCCATTTGAGCTGAAAAGGAAGAGGCAACAAACTTCATGTCAGGCGCAGGATTTTCTGCACCTGCCCTTTGGAGAGCAGGGCTGAAATCAGAGGTTCAAACCTTGGCATGACTAAGCTGCAGATACCTGTGAATGAAGGATCAGGACAGATTCCACCCTCACTGTGTTGTGTCCATAATTTCATCCTGGAGCTGCCAGGTCAATGGGTCCCAGCAGATGGGTCCTTATGAGGAGAAGGAGCACCATGACATGAAAAATCTCTACCAGATTTCCATCTGTTCTTCTGTATAACTGAGGGAGCAACACCTGGGAAGTCTGTGACTGAATGACCAAACAGGGTGGTATTTTGCACCTCTTCAAATATTTCACTTACAGATGGATTAAGGATGTGGGTCCTGGACCACAGGGTTTAGAAAATGCACAAGGTTTGGACTTTCCATTTTGTGTAACTAATTTAA
>NW_005054468.1:311833-313371 GCF_000277835.1 Geospiza fortis
GTTCTGCCCATGTGTGACTCCACAGGGTGCCACCTCCAGGGACATCTTTTAAGAAAGAAATGCTGTGAGGAAATACATCTGTGTGGAAAGAAACCTCAGGTCTCAAGGTGATGGTGCTGGAGATGAACCTGCATGTCACTCCTGACACTGTCCCCAAGTCACACCCACATTTTATTTGGGGTGAACAAGTTCTTTTGGTGTTTGGGCACCCTAAGGAATTCTTACCTGTGCACAAATTGAGTCACAATTCAAAAGGAATTGTGCTGTGGGACACTGAGCAAGTACTCCTAGTGGTCTTGGAGTGGACGAGGAGCTCAGAAAGTGGCTGTGGTAATTTATCTTCTCTCTCCTCCTTCATCAGGCCAAACAGTTCAGACAGAACAATTTTCCCAGTTGTAGTAGAGCAAATTGTCTTCAGTGTTCAGTGCGTTGATACATCTTGGGACTCAAACCCTTCCCAGCAAACAAAATCCCCTGAAGCTGTGGTGGCTGAAGAGGAATGCCAGCACACTCCTGGAGTCTCAGAAGAGCTGTAAATCCAAAGCCTGTGTGTCATCTGCCATAGGTGTGGGGCCCTGACCCCAACATTCCACAGCTGGGAGCATCTGCAGGGAAAAGTGGGATCTGGAAAATTGTGTGAGATCTTGTTCTCCTGATATGATGGCAAAACAAACTGATTCTAGCTCTTCCAGGCAAGAAGGAAAGCAGCAGCTGGGAGTAATGGGAAGAACTAATAAAATTCTATTTTTAATGAGATATTCACCAAAGTACTTAGGGATAGAGTGGACCTGGGGTCCCAGCCAGGGATGTGGCTCCACCATTGGGGCCAGACTACACCTGTGCACCCAGTCTCAGTTGTGGGATCATCTAGGGACAGGTTTTGGAGAGCAGATCTCCAGCTGACATCAGCTGAGGTCTTTCCCTCAAAGTGGCAGCTATCAAAGTGCCATTTACGAGCAAGACTCACAAACTAATTAGTCACCAGGCCCATTAATCAGGAGGACTAGATATAATTCAGCAGAATTCATGCTGTCAGCAAGGATGAGAAGAGCCCTCTCCATGACAGCTTACCTTGCATTTTGATCATTAGGCGATTCGGAGTTTAGTCCATCCGTCTTGTTTATCTGCCCTCAGGGGAAAATAATCCCTGCATCCCAGCCATCTCGACAAGTTTGAAATTCAAACATATTTTCAGTTCTGTCAGTAAAATATCAAATGGGCACATTTGGATGAGTATTGACACACAACGGTGCCGGTGCCTTTTTTTCTTTTTTATTCTTTTTTTTTTTTTTCCAAATGTATTGTCAACAAATCCCTCCTTTGCCTGTTGCTCCCTGCATGCAGGAGCTTAACACCATATTAGGGAAAAGAGAAGGTTAGGGTGCATGAGGGGGGTGTTAAAAAGCAGCTAAACTGAAGCATCCTAATTATTCTTAGCAGCCTTCTCAAGACAAGCCAAAGGCATTCTCCAGTGCAACTCCACCTTCTTGTGTCTTGAGTGAGACTTATATACAAGAGATGTGCCTTAAAATAATCAA
>NW_005054468.1:313381-316009 GCF_000277835.1 Geospiza fortis
GGGCTTCCTCTGCCTCTTTCCCTCCCCGCCCACCACACCAGAAATCCACCCAGAGCCTGTGCAGTAAAATATTTCTTTAACAGATGCATTCCACACCGTTGGTGGGGAGTGGATTGGTCACTCTGGAAAGCACACACTAACAAGGCAGGAACAGATGGTTTCGAGTCGTGGTATGGGAACTGTTGTGGCTACTGTTTTTTCATTAAGCATTAATTGCTGGAGGTGGAAATTATGCTTCTGTGTGCGTGTGTGTGTGCCAAGGAGACGGGTCTGGCTGTGTGACTCAGATGCACTGAGTGGAGCAGGGGAGGGGAGAAGTCTTTCTGGAAACCTGGGATGCCACGGATTTCTGCCCTGCACCAGAAGGGCTGCCTGTCACCCCCACTCTACGAGTCACTGTCTGGGATGCAGAGGAATTTCCATGCAGACCAAGGGAGGCTCACTGGGAATGGAAGCAATCTTGGGGTATAAAATGTGTTGTCTTTCTAAAGAAGGTCCTCCTGAGAAGAAATGTTTGGCCTGCTTGAGGTAGAATGAACGTGCAGCTGAAACTGAGGCAAGATGTGGTTGGAATGTGGACCAGACCAGGAGTATGTTCAGTTTTGATTTTATATATCCATATCTATGTTTTGTAAATATTTTGTGTTTTGGACTTTTAGTGTTACAAGGCAAAGCACTGGATCCTGATGTTATGGTCACAAAGTTCCTATCGTCACGCAGAATTTTTGTGTATAAATACTGGTTTTAAAGCCTTTTTTTACCTCCATAGTATGTCTTCTTTTCCATAGTACTACCCCCCCCCCCCTCTGGATTTATCAAAGAAATCTACTGTACCAAAATATTAAAAGAATCACTATCACCTGTGAAAGAAGGAAACCTGTACCCCAGCTACCATTTAATAGTGGGACTACAATCTTTCTTAATGGTGTCTCTGTTTCTGGGGTTTGTCTATGTTTGTTTTTCTGGAACTTTTTAGGTTTTTGTTTTGTTTTGTTTTGTTGGTTTTTGGGGGGGGAAGGTTTGTTGTTTTTTTTTAACAATATCTTTTTCACTTCATTACTTTCTGCCTTCATTCTCCTGCTCAATATTTGTTGTCACAGAGATGTTATTTCTTACCCTCACCCCACTAGCATAATTTACCCTGGATCATGGGAGATGGAGCCTAGGAGTGGCATCTCTTTATTTCCAATGCTCATCAAATAAGGAATTTCACCACTGTAGTGCTGCTCTAACTTTACTACAGCTCAGGGTGGTGCTTTTGGAGCTCTTCTGCCTAAAAACCAACAGCTTGTGCACAATCCTCTTTACCTGCAGCCTTGTTTGATTTTTCAAAGGAAAACATCTGATTCCAGGCAGTACATATAAACATAGTCAGTGTGATATATCTGATAAGGTCCAGGTCACTTGTTAAAATGCGGAGATTAGAAAGCCAGACTTTGATATCCTGGCTGTGTGCTCCTGTTTCTGCTGCTGCACCCTGCCTTTATCCTGCCTGTGCTGTATTTTGGAGAATTTACCACAACATCATTACCTTTTCCATCTGTCTTGAAGCCTTGATAGGTTCATCCAGTTTCATTTTGAGCTGGTGGAAGGAGAACAAATCAAAAATGTCTGACAAATATCAAAATGTCCTTGTGTTGTCAGAATGAAATGTATCAGCGCTTCAAAAGGAATGATAAAAATTTTATGTTTTGACTTTTTAATTCAATATTATGTATTATAATGCAAAATGGAAAAAAAATGGGTCAAAATTAATTTCATACTAGCACAAGCCAGTGGAGTTTTACCTGTAGGCTGTAATTTTTTTCAGAGTGAAAGGTTTCATATATGCGTAAGAAGATACTGTTCTCTCTTTTTTGTGATTCTTCTTATCAGTCTCATTGTGCCTTTGTGTGATCCTTCTTTGTGCTGAATCTTACAATATGTTAGCATTTATTCCCTGTAATGCACAGGCTCTGATAATTAGAAGTTTCCAATGTATACTTCATTTTTAGTCTTATTTCTTCTACCTCTTCTTAAAAACCTCCCTAGGAACCAAAGATGAGGTAAAACTTGGAAGATTCTTGTGTTTTGGAGCTTTAAGCCCTGATGTTTGATTGGTGTGGGGCTGTCAGAGTGCACACTGTCCAAACCAACAGGATGACTGAGCTTTCCTGATGATATTGTGAATATGCGTCAGTTCCCAAAGGTGCACATCTCAGGCCTCCTTGCTGATGAATAGGAAAGTTCTGCTGCACTAAATTAGCAGGAGGAGGAAAATTAGTGAGGCAAGAAGAAAGAGAGAGAATGACCTGTGAGGCTGATGATGGTGGGGAAGAAGGAAGGATAAAAGTAGTGAATAGGCACAATTGGTTTTAATAAAAATCCCCACCTTTTAATGGTACTTAGAGCCACCTTTCACAGTGGAAAGATGTTTAGCATCAATGATAGAAGAGGGGCCACTTCCTTCCTTCCTTCCTTCCTTCCTTCCTTCCTTCCTTCCTTCCTTCCTTCCTTCCGCCACTTCCTTCCGCCACTTCCTTCCGCCACTTCCTTCCGCCACTTCCTTCCGCCACTTCCTTCCGCCACTTCCTTCCGCCACTTCCTTCCGCCACTTCCTTCCGCCACTTCCTTCCGCCACTTCCTTCC
>NW_005054468.1:316168-329530 GCF_000277835.1 Geospiza fortis
CCTCTCCCCTCCCCTCCCCTTCCGGAACCTTCCCTTCCTGGAACCTGCCCTGCCCTGCCCTGCCCTGCCCTGAACTTCCCTGAACTTCCCTTCCCTGAACTTCCCAGAATCTTCCCTTCCCTTCCCGGAACCTTCCCGGAACCTTCCAGGACCCTTCCCTGAATTTCCCTTCCCTTCCCTGAACTTCTCTCAGAAGGAAGGTAAGTGAGACTTCAGTCCTTCACTTACAGCCTCTGTGTGCCTCAGTTCCCATACCAATTCAAAATTCCTTTTGTCTCCTTATCCTGCACACTGGAAAAAAATTATTTTCCAAGGCCTGCCTTTAAGGGTTGTGTCCTTCGTAGAGCTCAAAAATGTTGTAACATAAGTAAGGCTGGATGAAAAATTGGTGTGACACAAGTTTCCCCTTGTGCATGTGCATTTCCCAAAGAAAAGAAAGGCATTTATCCATTTGATCTTTAACTGAAGTTTTTTTAATTTTGGTTTGAAACGAGAGGATTTTTGCCAGGCTGTGAAAATCCATTAAGATGACCAGCAGATTCTGGTGATGTGTCTTAGTTGGTCCAAAATTTATTCTGACTTTCCAGACTAAAAGGTGATGGATGACCTTTGTCTTACCCATGGAAAGTTTTAGAGCAATCCCCCATGCTTTTCTTCCTGCAAAATATACCAAACATTATTTAAAGCTGCTAAGGAGATGAACAGTGTATTGGGACCATATTGCTCTCCTATCATCTGGCATAATGGTTTTCTTTTTGCCATTTAAGATTAAAACACATATGGAACTTGCTTTAATTTGTCACTTTTATTTTCTGAGTTGCTGAGTTCCAGCTTCAGCTGGGATGTCACATTAATTCTGTTTAAATCTTGGGGACCAAGCAGGTTGATTGGAGTTAACTGTGTTCTGTATAATGATTCTGAGCTTAAGCAGCGTTATCTCCAGCAAATGTCTTTTCTACAATAGTCATCTATGTGAAGCCTTGGAGCAATTCTTGGCTTTTTCACTCATATCACTTCACTATCAAAGCTGAAATGATTAATATTCACAGAAAAAAATAGATTTTCTCACAGCAAATCTTCCTTTCTATTTCTGTTTGGTGAGAACCAAGCTTGCTGCATACATTATACAGATCAGCTAGAACCAGTCTGAGAAGTGAGGATGTATATCTGTGGAAGTGATACAAATACATCACTGTGATTAGCAGAAAGGAATGGTAAACATGCCCACATTCCTAGCAGGCACACCTTTTTCACCCAGCTTTTTGCCCCGCTTCTCCTGTTACCTCTGTGGGTAATAAAATCAGGGATGGTGCCCTTGAACAGGCTGAATTTCTGTGGTGTGGAAAAAAAGGAATTGCACCCCTTTTGTCGCTGTGAGAGCAGCAGCCCCACATGATATTTTCTGATGGACAACAGCCACCAGGCTGCCACTCCAAGTGGGGATGACCACGGGGTGTCACCTTGTCCCAGGCATGAGCAGAACCAGCCAAGTCTCGTGAGGACCATGGCTGCCAAGAGCAGATGCTGACTGAATTTCTCCCTAGCCTTGAAAGTGCCCAGGGCTTCTAAAATGAAACCAGTTTCCTCCAAAACCAAGGTGTGCATCCAGGAGTTGGAGGTGCCTGTAAATTAAGAACAGGAACAAGGCAGCCAGAACTTAGCTCAGGTGCATGAGCTGGTTTCCAAAATCTGGTTTTAAAAGAGATGCTTGGAGTGGTTTCAGATCTTGTTGAAGTCAGCAGTGAACTGGTGAGGTGGACCTTAGGTGACATCCCAGGGGTCAGTGTTTCACAGGAGGAGAGGGTTCCCTTAAATCTTCTGTTGTGAAAAAGGTGACTGCTCACACATTTAATCAGGGCACACTGCAAAAGCAACCAAGCTCTTTCCTTTAGAAAATCCCTTTTTGTCCAACCATGTCAGCCTAAGGTCCATATCTACATATGAAGTGTTATATGTAGGTATAAATAGGCATTGATTTATCTATAGGTATCTCTGTATATATGTATATTTTTGTGTGTTTCCTCTTCAGGAGGTGAAACTCCTTTGTTTCTACGTAGGAACATCAGAGGAGACATCCTGCTGTGGCTTCCCATCAAAAAAGTGTTTGGTTTTGGGTGAGAACAGCCTGTAAGGCCATTTTTGAGTCTTCTCCAGCCACACTTTCAGCTTTGGGTGTGCTCCTGTCAATTAAAAGGAGGCCAGTAACAAGAAACAAAACAATCACTTTTACTGTTGCTAGCCTTCTTTAGCCTTTTTTTTTTCTTTTGTAGCAACACCATGAAGAGAACCCAGCAAGAATCTGACTTTTCTGTCGGTGAGCCAGCGAATAAACCTGAGCAGATAATGCAGACAAATACAAATCAATAAAAGCTGTGGTGAATAAAAAAGAGCATTCTGCGTGGGGTGGAATATGTCTTGCCAGAGCTCCAGAAAGACAATGGCCAAGGATGCCTTCCAAGACATCCCCATGCCTGGTGGATGAGGCAGGCTGAGCACTGGCATGTGCTCACTCAGAGGGCTAAAACTGAAGTGAGAAGCATTGATTTGCCCCTCTTTAGGGATTTCGTGTTCAGATCTCTCTCTTTGGGGCTGTGCAGGGGCAATGCCAGTGCCTCTGGAGGAGGCAGGATCTGGAGCAGGAGCAGCTCTTTCAGGAGAGCTCTGATGTGAACCACGGAGCCTGGACACAGAGCAAGGAGGATGCAGTTTGTTATTCCATGCTGGAAATACATGGAAAGCCTCTGCTGGCAGTGCTGGGTCTGCCAATGTGAGCCCAGAAAGAGCAGGCACATCACAAAGGTCACCAGACCACCCAGTATTGTGCAGAAAGATAATTTCTAAGATGTTTGGAGAGGTGAGGATGGGACTGGGAGAGATGCTGAAATTACTGCAAATGGGTGTCTGGCCTTTCCCGGTGCTGTGTGCCTCTGGCATGCCTGTGAGACAGTGAGGAGATGAAAATGCTCAGGAACAGATTCCCATCTTCAGTGAGGAGCTTCTCTTTTGGCTTTGGCAGCATATTGGCTATATTTGTTTGCTCCCCGAGGACTTTTTTTTAATTTTAAAAGGTGAACGAGAAATAAGCTTTTGCATCAGAAATTGTTTGAGTCTGTAACTTTTCTTTTGCTGTTTGTTCTGTGGCATAAAAGCAAAAGGTGTCTAATGGACTTTTAAAGGAAGTAATCATCTGGTGTACATCCTTAAAGCTTAAAGCTTTTATTGATATCTTTACATGTAGGTAAAAAATGCAGTAATAAAGTATTAATCTATTCTATTTTTTGCATCAATACAAAACAGCCGTTAATGCCATTATTAGACAAACTTCATAGCTATTATTTCTTAACCCTGCAATTGTGAAGGGGGAGAAAAATAGGAGGGGAAATTTGTACTGATGTAGCTATGGATGTTGTTTAACCATCCATCCCTCTTGTTATAATGGTTCCTGAACAAGATATTTTCATTCATTATAATGATGTCTTACTCCCCCTAATTTCTACTTAACCATTCAATTTTTTTAATTTTTTTTAAATCCAGGGACTAGCAGTTATGCTCCTGGCATATTTCCTGCACAGAAATAAAATCTGGCAGTCTGGTATGATTACAGACTGTGACCCTTTAGCAGTGCCTTCCCCATTTTTTCAGTGGGGCTGGCTGCTTCTCTTCTTTCTTCCTTCTCATATTCCTCTCCCCCTAGTTGAGGCCTCCATGCTCTCCCAACCTCTCTGTGGCTGCCTCTTCCCATAAAACACTTGTCCACCCTTAATGCATTTGCTCTCGTTGAAGTACATCCAGAAATAGCTTCCAGATGCTGTCATAGATGTCCATTTCATTATTTCTGGTGAAGGGATTTCACTTAAGCATAGCTTCACCAAGAAAAGCAGGAGTCTCTGCCTGGTCCACATCTGCTCATCTAGTTCATCTCTGCAATCATCTTGGCCAGCAGCACAGTTTTAGAAAAATCCAGCCTTTTCTTTTCTGTGTCCATGACAAACTTTTGGAAATGAGTGGATATGTTCCTAGGCACCCAAACTTCACAGTGCTTAGCAAGGTTATTTTCTAAAAGTAGTGCAGCCACTCTAATAAATTCTCTCAAAGGAGTGGCTGAACCTGTTCTTCATGTCAGAGCTCTTGAGGCTCTCCAGAGGGAGGTGTTTACTCATCCAGGAGGCTTTGATAGGGCTCTAAGTGTGGTAGGAGAGAGTCTTCAGTACATAAAGAGCCAGCTCAAAAATGTATTCAGAATCATCTGATCATGGGATGCCAGACTGGAAAAGGACCTCAAGGATCTTCTGATCCAGTCTTGGCAAAAGCAGGTTCTGGACAAGATGGCACTGTACCCTCTCCAGCTGAGTTGTGAAAGTGAGCAGTGTTGGGAAACCCACCACTTCCCTGGAGAGACAATTCCAATGGCTAATTGTTTTCATTGTGAGCAATTTTTCTCTTATGCCTAATTAGAATCTCCCCAGGAGCAAATTGCACCCATTACCCATTTTTCCATGTAACTCCTTGTAAAAAGGGAGCCTCCATCTCCCCTGTAAGTACTAGAAGTAAGTACTAGAACATGGTGATAGGTGCTCCCCATGGCCTCCTTTTCTGAATAAACCCAGTTCTCTCAACTTCTCCTCAGCTGGCAGCTTCCCAGCCCTTTGATCATCTCTGTGGCCCTTCTTTGGACCTTCTCCATCCGGTCCACTGTGGCTTTTTTTTTATGTAGCAGTGACCAAAACTGAACACAGTGTTCCAGATGTGGCCTGACAAGGGCTGATTAGAGTGGGATAATGACTTTGTTATCTGTGGCTGATGCAACTCACATCCTGTTGGTTGTCTGTGCTGCAGCAGCTCATTGTTCACTCTCATGGAGCTTGTTGTCTGCCAGGACCCCCAGGTCCTTTCCCACAGAGCAGGTTTATATTCCTATTACCTTTTTATTCCTGGATTGTATATTCCCAGGTGCAAGACTTGTCCTTGTCCTTATTGTGCTTCATAAGTTTCTTGTTATCCCACTCTTCCAGACCTTTCCAAGTCCATCTTCCAGGTCATTTATGAAGATATTAAACTCAGTTGTATAACCTTATTTCTCTGATAACTCACACTGCATTAACTGTGTGAAAATCTTTCACTCCTTGTCACTATTGAGCTCTAAAGATCAGGACACCAAAGGATGTGAGGCCCAGGAGAGGGAAGATGGAGAAATATGTCTTGTAGATCAATAACCAGACAAAATGGGAGGCCTGCCAGGTGAGTGAAAGGCACACATAGGTCACAGGGAGCTGAAGAAAAAGGCCTGAGAGCTGAGGGTGGAGAGCACAGCCTTAAACTGCAGCAATAGTCTTGATATCACCCAGCTCCATTTTCCTCCTCACTTTGGTGCTGCCTTGGTTTGGAACCTCTGTCTACAAAGGCCAACACAGGCTCAATCCCTCAAAGACCTGCTCTTTCTCATGGAAAATGCATGTGAACACCTCTTGACTCAGATGCCTCAGCCTGCACTTGAAGATTCCTCCTTCCACAGGTGATCTGTCATTCTTTCTGAAGAAAGGATGTTTTCCTGTCCTCCTGCAGTCCAAGGAGTTTTGCACTTCCCAGGGGCTTGTTTACTTTTAACGGATAATTGCACCTCTAGATATTCAAGGTCTCTGGGTCTGGTTTTGTGTGCAGTCTCAGTGGGGCTGTGTGGTCTGGAGGATGTTATGGCTGTGTTGTCTGCTACCTCTGTAGTGGTTTTGAATTGCTCCATTTATTTTTTCTCTCATTCACCTCTTACACTTGAAAAAAGGTGTCTTTTATTTTTATGCATCATTAATTATTGTATACACACACACACATATATATGTGTATATAAATATAAACACATCTTTGTTGTGTCTGCCCTGAGTCGTTGCTGTGGCTCTCTCTCATTTGCCTTCCACTCTCCTCTCATAATCACCTTGCTCTGTGTGCTTGTTGACAGTCCCTCTTTGGTTCCAGTGTCTCAAGAAGGGTGTCTGGAATGGGACACAGCTCTGGCACTGCATGCATGGTTTATTTCCCTCCGGCACTGGCTAGAACCCCTGTTTGGGCCCGCAGGATTTACAGCCTCTGGCAGGCAATGAATGTATCTGTTAGATTTTCCCTGAAGTAACATTTACTGATGTTTTTGGCAGGTGAGAAGGGACCCAGAAGACCCAGCAGGTGAGTGGTGTGAGCCCCTAAAAATGCTCTGGCTGCCGGGAGAGCCTCTCTGGGCACCTCACAAACATCAGGGGCCTGGTGAGCAGGGAGCAGTGCTGGTGTGTGGACAGCAAAACACGGGGACATGTCAGTGAGTCTTTCAGGGCCACATGTTCTTCACAGGCTGAGCACTGCTGGAGGCAGTTCAGGCTAGCTGGGGTTGAGCTGTGCTTTTAAAATCAGCCTTCAGTGCGCCTCGCTCTCCTCACAGGCTGTGGCATCCTCTGCTGAAAGCCCCCGAGGCTCTGCTGAGCTTGATGGACAATTCCTTTTCTTTCTTCCCCCTTTGTGCTCTCTCACACAGAGAAAATGCTTCTCTTCCAGGGAGAGGAGGGAGGGAGGGAGGGAGGGAGGGGAGGAAGGAGGGAGGGAAGGGAAGGAGGGTTTTCTTCTCGGCCTGGGATGCCTGCACCTCCACACTTCCAGCCCTGTCCTATGGCCAGGCTGGATCGCTGTTGGTATGGCAACGCTTCCCTGCACCAACCAAACCGTGAAAGGTGAGGGGAAAAATAATTATTCATCTCCATTTAGCTGATGGTGTACAGGCTCCCAGAGATCGGGATTTCTTAGAGGAATTTATGATGTGTATGTGTCCTGGTGGTGTTTTTGTTTAAGGTATCCACAATGGCTGGATCCCCCTCAGGAATCAAGGTGCAACCAGCGCTGATCTGAATCTTTAAGTGGCTTTGACAAACGTGCCCCAGAAAAATAAATAAATAAGTAAATAAATATACTGGGGCTTTCAGGAGACATTTGACATTGTTCTGGCCCTGCAGCCATTAAAGGGGCTGTCCCAGGTGAGCTGATCAAAGTCACAGAGGTTACCAGTGCAGAGGTGAGACTGAGACACATCTCTGGAATTTGAGCTAACTTCTGATGCTTTATTTGCTCTGATACCTGCTTTACAAATAAAACAAAGCACAATTTCTCATCCCAAGAGCTTCTCTGTGCTTGGGTGGACGGTTTGGGTCTTCTGAAATATCAACAGCAATTGGGAACAAACCCGTGCAAATGAAAGAAGATTGAATTTGCAAAGCCATCTGTGGAAAAGTAGAAGACAGTGGAGGACATCCTGCGTGTCCTGGATGTTGTCAATCTCCATGCCCAGTGGTTTAAGTACATTTGTGTGCTTTGAAAAAGGATTTCATATGCAGAAGCCTGTTGCCTTGACCTGAACTTAGCAAAGGGGCATCTTGAGGCATTGTCACATCTTGGGAATGTGGCCTAGCTTTGCATCATTTATGGAGTATGCATTATTCTGGGCTAATGTGAACGTAAGCCTTTGATCTCATGCCATTGCACCAAGCGAAATAGATGTTACTGTTGAATTCCTTCCTCTTTTATCATTCCTCAGTCAATAATACTACAGCTTACCATTCCTCCATCCCCCTCCTCCTTTGTGCAGCTTCTGGGGCTATGTTGCTTTTCCTTCTGGTTTTCAATCCTGCTGCATTCCCCACGCTTTCAAGACAGGTTTTATACAGGAAAAAGGAAAATACATTTCATAATGCAAACATGCCCTGCTCAGCACTTTCTGTTATCTTATTTATACACTGCAGTACGACTTTCTATGACCCAGTGATTATCATTTCCCAGAGCTATCATCACTTTAAAGCTACCTCTGGGTTGTGCTCCAGCAGATGGTACAACCCCACGAGCACTGTGAGAGCCTGGAAGGGAGGGGATGGGGCAAGTTGTGCTCACACAAACCAGGCTGCTGCCCCAACAGCCAGAAAACCTTTACCTTGCACTGCTTCTCATGCTGTTCAACTTCAGCCTGTGTTGTTGAGCCCTGTCAGGCTGTTAACCACCAGGGAAATCAAGGTGGCTGTTTTTCTTGGGTTTTGGGCCTGTCTACTCGCTGACTTTTTTTTTTTCTTTTAATTTTTTTCCCCCTGCATAACAACTGAGCTGATTAATTCCAAGATAGAATACCAAATAAGTAAGAGTCATTCATTATATGCAGTATTCTAATAGATTTCAATGTGATCTAAACTTGGATTGAATGCTAACCCATTGATTGCTATTCAGTTGTTTAAGCAGCTGTGCTACTAAGCTGAGCAGTTGCTCTGTGTCATCCTCCTCTTTCTTCCTTCGATTTTTACCTCCCTTTCTCCACTCTTGAAATGGCTAACCCCTCGTCTATACATTTTGCTTCAGTGGATTGTGTCCTTTGTGGCTGGCTACCAAGCACACAATGGGAATGGTAGACAGCTAAAGTCATGAAAGATACGTTATCCCCACGTAATTGGGTGAAATTCCCATGGGTATTTCACCAAGTAGAGCAGGTTGTTATCATTCTTGTTGAGATGATAATAAAGAGGTGTGATTTACTGCTATGGTTGTTTCAAAGGTGTCATTTGAACCTAGGGGAGTGTGGTGCTGTTAAACAGACCTGGACAAAGCCTTTCAGAGCAGTGAGTGCACGTCTGTAATTGTAGGCAGGGGCATTAAAAATAAAAAAAGGATTGATTATTTTTCATAGTCCTGCACTTTTTCTTTCACTCCAAGTGAAGTTGTGAGTGCTTTCCCACTGTGCAAATGAGGCTCTCTGGAGTGTGCATAAGTATGTGTACACACATGCATATGTACAGATACTAATTGAATGTGTACATGCATTTTTATACATGTTAACATAAACATTTAAGGTCTTTTATGGATATCCAAGTGCGTTTTTTTTCTTCAGTGGTGACTTAGCTATGTTTGCTGTCATAGCTAAATAGGTGTTTGAAATATCTCGTGGAAAATGTAGCTACTTTAGCTATCTAAATCTGAGTTAGATATCTACCTTTAGGCTGCAGGGTTTGAGCCTTCTGGTGTTTACCATTAGTGAATCCTGAATATGACCTTGTGGCAAACATTGTGAAAAGTCCTCATCCATTCACTTGTTGGCGCTGAAGCCTTTTAATAATTCTATGGGTTCACCTTTTTCCTGGGAGCATTTAGGAAGGGTTATTACACGTGGTTGCCTGAAGCTGGGAACAAGATCTGGTGCAATAACATGTGAGGAATCCTCATTAAAAAAAAAAGAAAAAAATTAAATTTATTAGCAGGCCTTTTATTATGCTTTCCATAAGATTGTATTGGGTTTGTTATGAATTCTGCTGACACTTCTGCAAAGAGTCAAAGTGAGGCTGCATTGTGGTGGTGTAAAAAAAAAAAAAAATCAGATCTCTTTCATATCCACCACTTGGATGCCAGAAGTGGTTAGTGCCAATGGCCATTCTTGCTTTAACACGTTACAGATAGGAAATAGCTGCAGGGAGAATTAGAGAGTGGGAAAACAGTCAGCTGGCTTATGGGTTAACTGTGAGATTCCTGGTAGCAGAGAATTTCTTTCTTCATTCTATATTGAAGCCCATGGTTGATAAAGCTGAAGTTCTACATCATAAATTCCCATTTGGACATTCAGTTTTGAGAACCTACATCCAGCATCCTTATCATTTTGATGTTAAAGTCACAATCAGTAATGAAATCTGCTTGCTTTTCACACACTGAAATTAGCTTTGATTCTTTGCCTGAAACATATGTTTAAAAGGCAACATGCACATACTGTGCACTGACCCTATCAAAGCAATAAATACCATTGAAGTCATTTTCCGAAGCTGCCTACAGCATTAGTTTATTTTTAATATGGTCCCTCTGAAGGAGTGGTGTAGGAAATGCCTATGGGAGCTATTTGAATTGTCTGTCTGGGGTGAAGTCCCTACCTTGCCCTGCTGAAGAAGAAAGTAAGAGGGGATACTAATTTCCCTTTGTTGTTGCAAAAGATGATGTTTAATTCATCGGATTTAGAGCCTTTCTAAGGAAAATGGTATTCTGTTTTGGGTGAGAAAAATGCTTCTTTGATACTTAGCATGATTTGAAGCAAGGGATGAGGGAGAGAGATATTGCTGTAACCAGGAATGGGGTATAGTCCATGACAGTTCTCCTGGTTCTTTATGACAGCTGTTTTATTCTTTTTTGCTCCTGCACTGTTACCTGGCCATCCTTCCCAGATCCAGAAGTTCCCTCTGTGGAACAAGGAGGAGATGGGCACGCACAAAATGACCTTTTCCAAAGTGACCCCACTCACCCAGGCAGGCTGTGCTCCCTATCACAGCTGGGCAATCACAATATTTGGAGCTCAGGGGAGCTCTGTGCCAGAGGCCAGACCACAGGGCTGGTTTCACACTCTGGTACCACCTTCTTCTCCCTGTACAGCCCCAAAATGTCTAGCCCTTCCTGTGTTTTGCTGTGCCAGAGCCATGGCAGGTTCAGACAAAACAGGCAAAGAGTGGGTGAATTTTCTGCCCCTTGAATGCCAAAGGACAACGTGGAGCACAGTTTGGATTCTACAAACCTGAAAGATTGGTCCACTGGCAAAGGGAGGGCATTTTTTGTCACTTATGGTCACAATTAGAATGACACGGCCAGGCTCCTCCATCACTGCTCTTTAACACTGTCAGCACCAGCTTTGCCAGAATTATCCTGTCTGAAGCGTGAATGGACCTATTCATTTTCTCACTTTGCTTGACCTAGGAATCTAGGAGCTACCTGATGGCATATGGGCTGCTTTCTCCTGTAAAGAAATTATTAAGTTAAAGACTGGGCTAAAAAATGTGCTCTCCTAGCCATGAAAGACTAATTTTATGTTTGTTTGGACATACTTGTAGAGTAGCTGTGTTATGCACCATGCTTCTAAATACTGTTTCATGCTGAATAATGAGTTTGAAATCTTTCACCTTCCAGGGCTTGTATTTGTGTAGAGAAGAGAGAGAAGCATGCAGGAAAAGGATATAGTTTTCAAGGAGCACACTTTGATTCAACTTTTTTTTTTTTTGCATTTTATTATGGCTGAGGCAGGAAAACACACAGATCTCATGCCCAAGACGTGTTTTCAGAATGCAGTGGTTTCGTTTTAAATGGGTCCCCAGAGAAGATGATCTCAAGCAGGGAATTGTGTGCAGTCTTTCCAACGAGATAAGAATAATCATTGCATTTCTGCTGTGCGTTTCTGCAGTGCTGTAAACACTCAGTCTATCTCAAGATGGAGATCACAGTTCAGCTGCTGACAGTGGAAACCTGCCCACCAGTGTGGGGAAGCAGCAGGCTGGCACAGGAATCTGGTGGCAGGTTTACCAAGAAACACCTCATTTTCTTACCTGTGGATGAAGCAGGTGTTAGGAGTCTTGTGGGCTGAAGTGAATCTTGCTTTGTTTTCAGGAAACTGTAAAAGGCAGGTAAGATCCAGCTGGGGTATGAGCCTGATACCAGACTGTGAGCTCCCTGTCCACATGTCAGAGTCTTGCCCACCTGGCCATTGTGAGAGCAGTGAATTTGTGGGGTTTGTTATCCAAGCCATTTGGATGTTTCATGGTAGCAGGAGGGTCTAGCTCATCAGCCTGGTTTAATTACAGGAAGATCTTGAGCCCCACTGTGTCAAGGACATCTTTTATTAAAAATCCTTTCCTTAGGATTTTTTCTCCTGAGAAGCTGAGAGGCCTCAGGAACAAAATGTAAACAATGGTTATCTGCTGCTGTGGAATGCAACAGGTGCATCTGTGATTGGTCTCATGAGGTGGTTTCTAATTAATGGCCAATCACGGTCAGCTGGCTCAGACTCTGTCTGAGACAGAAGCCTTTGTTAATCATTCCTTCTTTTTCTATTCTTAGCTAGCCTTCTGATGAAATCCTTTCTTCTATTCTTGTAGTACAGTTTCAATGTAATATATATAATAAAATAATAAATCAAGCCTTCTGAAACATGGAGTCAGATCCTCATCTCTTCCCTCATCCTCGGACCCCTGTGAAGACTGTCACACCCCTGCTTATTGTCAGCTTTCTCAGCAAAGCTGGTGGCATCAGTCTTGCACAATGACCCAGTCAGCCTGGGTGAAGGAAGGCCATCATTAGCTTGTCCTTAGTGTAAAAGTGGCCATAGAGACTCCTTTCCTTCAATAATTCATTCTGCGCAGCAGCTAATGGTGGTCCACTGCAAGGCAGGTTCCTGTTGCAAAAGGGAGGTTTTGACCTCTCGCTGAATTTTTGCCTCAGCTGCCCTGGTCCTGAGGCTCACAGGAATGTTTGTGGAAATTTTGGAAATTACCAGAAGTACCTGAGTCATAGGCCTGGAAGAAGTTCTGGGCATCACTAGGTAACCATCAGTCACAACACAACAGAGCAGAGGGAAGTTTCACGTTTCTTTGGAAGAGTTTTCTGAGCATTCATGTGAGAGCTGAGCTGTGCCAGACCTGCTCCTCACACCCAGATTTTGGCCCTTTGGTGCTGCAGCTCCTGTTAGGTTCCACTGTGCACCAGCAGACCTGAGAACAGACTACCCAGCTCTGAAAGTCTTCTCTTACTCAGAACAGAAGGACTGTTAAAATCCCAGAAATTAATGGCTTATTTTATGGATCTTGATATTTAATCTGAAAGGTTAATTTTTTGTCAGTAGATTGCCATTTATAAGATGTGTTTTGGAAACTGCTGTCCATTCTAAATGAAGTTCTCTGTATTCTTTCAATGAAAACCAGCAGAAAGCCTAGTTAACTTCCCATCTTGAAAAGCAATCCATGGCTAAATCAAGATATTTTATTAAATTAGATTTTAAAATTCAAACTTCATATAAATTCAATATAAAATGCTTTAAAACTATTTTAAGGAAAATGTAGAAGAAGAGGTGGTTTATTTAAAAGCCATCAAAATAAAAAAAATCTTGTTTTTTGTTAAAGGCAGATTCCTCCTGCTAACTAATTCTCAAGTCCCACGTGGATTGGGTTGACAATATGAGTCTTTGTTTTGTTTGTTTTGTTGCAGCTGGATTTATAGGCAGCTTTTCAGAAGGAGAATTTCTTTGCTTTTATGATGGGCTAGAGGGCTTAATGCTCTCTTGCAAATTATTCTGATTGCACAACTTGTGGTGCTGCTTGATATATTGTTAAGCACAGTAGTCACCAGGCTAATATTGGTGTTTTCTTTCTTGCTGCAGAGTTTGCTCTTTGCAGCACCCTTGACCAGAAAGCTGCTGCTCACCCCAGGACTGGCCCCTTATGGAATGAATATTTTGTGTTGGAGCCAGCTCCCACAGAATCTGGAAAAGCCCAGGAAATGATCCAGTCAGTCCCTTCCAATTCCTCCTTCCTGCAGCACACAAGAGCTTTTGGAGATGTT
>NW_005054468.1:329541-384111 GCF_000277835.1 Geospiza fortis
CTGCTGAAACCTGTGACAAAGCACCATGATTTCTCTCCTGGCTTCCCAAACCGAGCTGCAGCTCTAACCCCCCCTACCCTGGCTGCTTATGGGATGCAATCACTTGCTAGAGGAGAAACTCATGCCCTTAGCAGAAGAATACAGGAACCATATCCCAGCAGAATGAAGAAAAACTGAAATCTGTCATAGAAGAAGGAAAGGGAGAAAATCCAGAGAAATCATGTCTGTGCTGTCTGGTTTATCCTTTGTCATTATTAAGAGTGCTATCTTTAGGAAGATAGTTTTTGGGATAATAAAGATTGAGCATTTAGCAGCCTGAATAAAATCAGGTTCCTATTCCCACAGATACGTTTTTGTCTGGTGTCTGAGGCTTAGGAAAGGAGAGTTGCAGATTTTACTCACCCATTCATAGCAAGCAACTAAATACTGGTATTTTTGAAAAAAAAAAAAAGTAGAAAATAAGGAGAAACAGAAAAATTAATCTTTTGTCAATTTGACCCACCACTGAGGTCTTTTTTTCATTATTGATATATCTGTAATTTTCATCTGCCCTTTATTCGGCATGTATATTTATATGTGAGTATTTTTTATTTTTTTCACAAACCTGCAGTGCAGTGGAAAGCTAGATTTAAATATTTTCAGACCGACTGTACCCATCATTTGCATTCCACTGACTCATTCAGAGCAGAGACATCTGAGCAGAAATACAGCAGATAAAAGAGAAACCATTAATCCAGGGAAGATTACTGGCACAGAATCTTTATCCTGTATCCTCCCTGAAATGAGACAAAGATCTTACTATGTACATCCCTCTGGCTTAGCTTCAGAAAGTAAGCAATACAGTAGTGTAGACATGGTACTTTTTAAAGGCACATTACACTGGTCTGAAACTTCAGTCTTCTGGCAGAGCTCACTGCTGCTGTGGTGTTTTTCAGTGGTTGCTTCCTCAGAAGAGCTTTCAGCACCCCCAAAACTGCTTTCTGGCTCCTGCAAGGGGTAAGATAGCACTGATCTGCTCCTAAGAAGGCAGCGTCAGCTGAAGGATGGAGACTGCTCTGCAGCAACATGGGTTACACACGTATTTCACAGGGTCTTGCTTCTGCTGACACCTCATCTCCATGTGAGCTCTAAGTGCTAGTTAGCTTTTAATGAGCCTAATCAGGCTAAAGCTTTCCAGATCCTGGTGCTTCAGTTCTGGAAGCAGTGGGGGGAGGTTTGGCCAAGCATGTTGAGCAGGCTTGCCCTTTTCAGGAGATACTCATTGCAGGTGACTGGGCATATTAGATTTCAGGCTTTTATCTCCCTTCCCCTCGAATGTGGCAGGCTGCAGTTGCTTTTTCTTCTGCTGGTTGTTTGTCTCTCTCCCCTCTGTCTCTGTGATATTGATTCTCAGTTAAAAGAGCTGAGGGATGGAGCTGGGGAAGCATCCCTTCTCTGGCAATCGGTGGAAAATCCAGTTGCCACGTGAGTGCTGCGCTGTCTCGGCTGCTGCTGCTGGCCATTGACCATCTCCTGCAGGAGAATTTCTGTGCCATAATAATAGCAGAGCCTACTTCAGTCATTTAGGTCTTCCACTAGAAGCAGCCCAGAGAGTTGGATGGCTTTCTGGAGGTAGCTCCATGTATTTGTGGGCTTATCTTTCTATGGTGTGCATTCAGCTATGAAATAAAATTGCAGGAAGTGATTCAGTTTTGAATCATTCTATTTAGACTGGCAGAAGCTGAAAACCCTCCTGTGAGCTACAACAATGTGGACTGCTATTCAGATGGGAAATGTAAATACTTCAGCATGCCTGATCAGTTGGACCAGAAGTGCAGCAAACTACTCTGCAGTGTGGATTCTCAGCTTTTATTCCACACAGTTTTGTTCCTCCAAACCCTCTTTTTCAGATGAAAAATATTTTCCTTTTCTTGTCCCTGTGTGGTGTATGTGTATTAAGACCTCTGGAAAATAGCTAAGCACAACAGGAACCAAGACCTGGAGGAAGCTTCTTTCTAAACAATCCAGCATCCTCTTCCAGTTCAGAGCAGAAGAATATTTAGGTACATGGAAAAAAACCTTGTTGTTGTGGAAAGTTCAGCTTACCAAGAGTAAACCATGATCTCTTTGTTGTTTCAAACTGACAAAAAGTGAGGTCAGAAGCAAATCTTGTTTCTTCCATGATCCAGAGCTCAAGGTCTGCGATGGCTTTCCCCTTCACTCTAATAATGTTCACATTATCCATTAAAGGTGATTTGATTTCAGGTGTCAGCTTAGAGATCTGGCTAATAATCTTTTTTCAGTCGGAACCTCTTCTTAATAGAGTAGTGTTGGCCTGTTTTTAACTGCATCTTCTTCTCCTGTAAATATCAATTATCTCTCCTGCTCCATTTTAGAGCCTGTCACCTTGCCAAATGTTGAAATATAAAGGTTTATTTACTGCATGGGATATACCAAGGCAAAAAAAAAAAAAAAGTGAGGATATGTATTTCAGTGTGCCCTCTTGGTGTTGGCTGTTCCTTAGATTTGAAAGGCAAAAGTGCAGTTCTAATAATCCTGTGAGTTCTTCACACTCCCTGCTAGAAATGGCCCTTTCTGCCTCTCCTCTGGGTGCTGTCTCCGGGGCCTGTGCCTTGCATCCTCCCTTTGAGCCACAGATATTTGTTTTGTGTGGTTCCTCCTTTGTTTAGGGTTTGACCAATTGACATTACAGATGGGAGGTGGGAGGAAGAACTTGCAAGAGAGTTTCAAGTGATCTTAGATCAGCTCGTTGTCAGCTGCGTTGTGTTCCTATGCAGGATGCTCATTCCTCTTTTGATGTCTCTGCAGAAGACATTAAAAAAAAAAAAAGTATTTATAGGGGCACATTACCTCACCTGAGACAGTGTCATTGTGCTGTATTCTTTACGTACAGTAAAAATTGCTTCTCTGTTCCTCCTACAAGCTTAGCATCCCAATGATCAAGACAGATAAAGCTTTGGAAGTGAGAGGTCCAAGGTCACCTTTGCAGGAAAGCAGCAGAGCACATCTCCCATCCTGTGGGCAGGTGACAGTCTGTCCTGTCTCTTTCAGAACAGTTTTGATAGGAGGACATTTCACAAATCTGAGAAGCAGGCTCTGCCCATTTCCATGCTTGCAGGAAGGGTGTCTTCAAGTGAGGAAGCTTGATTACAAAGTCTGCTGAGTATGCAAGGGAAAGAATGAAATATTGCACTTGCCGCCATCCTGATTTTTATTCTTCTCGTCCATTATCTAAAGGAAATATGGTATGATCTTTGTTCCAGTCATTGCAAGCAGTTTTCAAACCTGGTGCAAGAGAAGGTGTGTGGGATGGGACCAGGGCTTTTTCTTTTGTGCGTCTGTGTGTGCACATGATTGTGAAATGTATGATTTTGCAAAATCATCACAAGCATAAAGTTAAATCTATCAGCAAGCATTCACACATTGCAGGCTGGGGGTTACTGGTCGCTTGCCACAGAAAATAAATCTTTCAAGGTCCTGCAGGAACCATCCTCTGGAGTTCCTTTCATCTCATAAGGCATTTTGCTAAGCCACGTTACTCTTCCAACTCATGAGGATGATAAGGCTGAGGAAAGAGTTGCAGCTTGGTGAGAAAGAGGAGGTGAGATCCTCCCTACCTCATGGTATAGAGAGCACATCAATGCCAGGAGCTGCACGTGAGAATAAATGGAAGAATTAGAGATCCCTGCATGTTGCCATGGAGCTCTTCTGTCTGGACTTCAGGCATGCTGTAACATAAGATCCTTCTCTTTGTCCCTGCTGTAGGCAGCCCTGGTTAAGTCTTGACAGCATTACTGTGCTCAGCAGTCAGCGCTGCCCCCATAAAACAGCTTGGTGAGTTTCAGCAGAGCTGGGGCTTGCACACCCTCGCTCTTTGCTTGCACTCTGCTTCCCTGACCACCATGCTCTGCTGCTTTCCTCCAACCTCACAAGCACTCCTGCACCACCACAGGGCTGAACATACTGAGAAAAGCTCTTAAAAAAAAAAGGCAAAAAAAAATTACCTAGGAGACAGACATGATTATTATTGGTTTTTTAAAAAATAATTTGTTTATTTGCCAATTCTGCTTTACCAGTCTTCCCTCTCATGGTGTCTGTAACTTGACTTTATGAACTTTCTTATTAAATCAAGGGTTTCCTGACATTGGGTGGTGGAGTAGAGGAAGAACCACACATGTTTTCAAGGAAAATTAATACTGATAAGGTGCTGGCCACTGTCTGTTCTGTTATTGTTAGAATGCACATTTTTCCCCCTAGAGTGTAGAGCACCTTCTGATGGAGTGCTCCTTATGTTGAAAAATGGCAAGCATTAAGGACTCCATGCCACTTCATTGCTAAAATATTTACTAGAGCAGGCTTGCTTCCTCCATCTGAAAGTGTGGTGTATTTATAGGAGCATCCTGTAATGGAGCATCCTGCACGGAGCAGTGTTTTTGAAGAATTAGACAATACTCTGTGAGACGGGGTGGGCTTAGCGTTGTCCCCTCTGTTGTCCCCTCTATTAGCAGGTGCTGGCAGCATGTAGGGGACTGCAGGAGCTGATTGACTGCAGCAGATTCCCTCTGGAATGTGAAGTCTGTGAAGCCCCTGCAGGGGATGGGAAAAGCTCACAGGGCTGAGGAATTTGAGTTCTGGGATCTCTGCGTGAAATTACCAGGAAGGATCAACTTTGAGCTTTAAAAAGGGGGTGTTTGTGTGTTTTATTTTTGTCGTTAAAATGTCAGATCACAGGGCTCCATCCATGCCCATGTAAACAGTGCAGGTCAGACCCTCAGCTGACGTGCAGTGGCAGTGTGCTCCCTGTAGCAGCTGGGAATCCTGGACTGGTGGGCATGGGAAGGTTCCTGCCCTGCTCCGTGGCTGTGGGTGCTGGAAACAGCAAGAACAATTGGAGATGGAGGTCACTGAAATGACAAGGGCAGCTCCTGTGATCTGGTGTTGTCAGCACAAACACAGCAATTGATTGAAAAGTGTCTGCTAACCAGGCAGCAAAGAGAGCAATTAGAACTGAAATAGCAAGAGGGTCTATTTCAGAGTTTTATGATTCCAGATTGCACCACCCCACTAATTTTAAGTACTGATGATTTTTTTTTCTGTCTGGGCTGGAGTCAGCTGGGGACCAAGAGCCATCTGGGACTGAATGAAACTCAGGGTTTGTCAGAGCTCCTGCTGTTAGGAGTGTGACATAAACACACCCTAAAATTGAAACGCAGTCCTCTGACCTTCCTTGGGGATTAGCAAGGATCACTGCAGATCCTGGGGATGGAAACCGTGAGGTCTGTTGGAGCCACCTTCCCCAGTGGTACATGGTGGAGTTTTCCCAGCTAGAAGCCTGTGCCAGGGCTCAAGCTGGACAGCATTTTAGGGAGGCGTGTGTGATACTGGATACCAGAGATCCTTTTAAGGCCCGTGAGATGTATGGGGACTCTGGGCAGCTTGCTAATGTTGAAGGTCAGATGCCTGAGCTCTGAGTGAGGTAAAGAAAGACTTTTAGGCAGTCAAGGAGGCTTTCTTCTTGCCCTGATCTCCTAGAAATGTCCTATTTGAGAAAAGAGTAGACCTGGTGTTCTGATGGAGGAATGCTGCTTGGAGATAAGTAAGGAAGGCGAGCAAGGTCAGGCTTGTGGGTGCACCATTTGGGGACAGTCAGCAGGCAGGGCAAAAGTGGCTTGTCGCCTGAATGGAAGGAAATGGTGTATACAGAAGAAAGATCTTTGCAGGCAGCTTTTTTTGGGTATGTGTGCTACAGTCTGCTGTTTGAGGAACAGAGAACAGACCCCAGGCATAGGTGAATTCCACTGGTGTGAGGTTCTGTGGCTTGGAGCACCACTGATCACACTGCTCAGCACATGGATCAAGTCTGAGTCAGAACTTTCCACAAAGTGTTCAGTGAGGAACACTCTGATCTCTTAATAAATATTAGCAGTACAGTAACAGCAGTGCAGTGCAACGTTCAACAGTCAATTACATACTTACTTTATCAAGTAAGAATGTGCAAAAGATTTTTTTGGATTCTTGTGTCATTGCTTAGGCTGAAATGGTTGCTGCAAGAATCACAGTGTTAACCCTGGATATATTCCAAGCTGAGTAAAAGTAATTTTTAACCATCTACATTGAGGGTTGAATTTGCTGAATGCACATCACAGTGCTAAATGCAACATTAAAAATGGTGTGTGCCCATGGCATTGACAATCTCTGTTGGCTTTATGGGGGAAACGCAGCACCTCAGATAATGGGATGATGAACAGAACTACCTCTCCTTGTTTTTTTGTTACCCCCTCATCCCACCCAGAACTGCTCTCTGCTAAAAGGTAAAACTCTGCACCATTTATTCTTGTTGTGAATGGCTGCTGTACTCTAAGAAAGGAACTGAAATCTTCTCCTCACTCAGCTGAATGTGACATTCTTCTGAAAATCAGCCTAAGTTCACTCCAGGGGTAGCTGCCTCTCCCAGTCAGGTGAAGGAGTAATTGTGCTATTTAGTTTGCATGAAGGTGGCAGAAAGCAGATGTGGATTTGAGTGCTGCTGTCTCACACTGAGCAGGATGAGAAGCCTTTTTGAGAAGCCTGGTTGCAACTGCGAGGAGCTGCTGGTGGCCCCAGCTACTGCTTGCTGTGAGCAGAGGTGACTTCTGTGCCCCTCCTGTTGCCAAGTGTTTTGGTGCTGACTGCAAGCAGTTATCACTATTTTCCTGCTGTTGTTGCTGCCGTTTTTTTGCTTGGCACCGGCAGTCGTTTCTAACTAGCTGACAGGTTTGGAGGGCCCTGGAGGTGTAGTGCAGTGCTGTTGCAACAGAATTCTAGATGCCTGTTTGAAACTAACCAAGCCAACATGAGGATTAAATTCCTTGTACAGAAGTCATTATCACAGAGGAGCGCAGTTGTGGTGAAAGCGTTTCAGGCTTCAAGGAAAGATCACATAAAAATGTTCTTCAGTGATGCACAAATAGGTAGACAACACCACCTCAGAACACCCAGTTCTTGAGTGGGCACTTGAGGAGCTTGCTTTTCCTGGCTTATTCTACATCATGAAGAAAAAAAAAAGGAGATCAGGTCATTTTATTCTGGAAAGCATTTTTCCTGTCTCTTTGGCTGTCACATGTATTCAACTTTAGTGCTCTCAAGGACAATGTGGTGGATCAGCATGCTAAGGTCTACAGTCTACAGCCTGTAGTTTTTCATTTCACATTGCTTTAAGAATGGTCGTCTTTGTTTCCATTTTGAGCTACGGCTGAATTCTTACATGTTGTCTGATCTTCAGGCTCAAATACCCAAGAGAATAGGCAGCTGTGAATCAACCCTCTGTGTGCTTTCTAGCAGGTAGTCTAGCAAAGAAGGCAGTATGCTTCTTATTTCTTTAAATTGATAGGGATTTGAAGGAAAGGACTTTTGAACTGCATGCAGAAATACAAGAACCTTTTAAGAGAGCCCTGTGGGTTTAAACCCAATTCTTTAGATTTATAATTAAAGCTCATTGTCTTTATGCTATCCTACACCTTATGAGGAGGATCACCTTTCTAATTACACAGTACCAGGAGGTCTGTCACATGCTTTTACTCAGTATTATGGTACACAGTTGCTTTATTTTTTTTTCTTCTCCTTCTCCTTCTTCCAGAGATTCAATATGATGTTTTGGAAATTCAACATAATGATTTTCTTTTTTCTTGAGGCCAGATGTTTCACTCTGCTATGTTAAGTCATATTGACGTACTGCCATGAAATGGAAAAAACTGCTACTTTTAACATTGCTCCATATCTTTATTAAAAGGTATGTCTCATGCATCTTAATTCCTCACATACATGCCATCTTCCTCTCTCACCTCCCCTCTCCCCCACCACCCTTCTTTCCTTCCCCGCTTAAAGAAGGGAGGAATATTAAAATTTCCTTGCTGTTCTGTCTGAGTGGTTAATGAGGTTCTAGGTAGCGTGATGAATATGCAGCGCCATCGATTCTGAGCGTGCGCCTCTGTGTGTGTGTGTGTGTGTGCGCCTGCCTTTAATCACAGCTGGAATGCAAAATCAGGCCCCACCTTTCAACTCTATCTCCATCATGCTGAGAGAGTGAGAGAGAGCGAGACTGAGACTGCTAGACAGCTCGAAAGAGATTGCAGCTCAGATGTCCTGGAAAACAGCAAATCCCTCAGACCTGGCAGATTCCGTTACCATGAGAACTGCAGATATTTCCATTGTGATGGCTTGCTCTAGCAGCCATCTGTTACACCCATTTGATTAGGAAGTACAGTTGAGCTTGTATGGGATTTTCACTGCACCTTATCCCATGGCAGCGCACAGAAACTCTCTCTCTCTCTCTCTCTTTTTATATGCTAAACTCAATGTTTTTAAAGTGCTGTAATTTACTGAAGCTGAAGGCATTTAATGAAATGCTGGGAGGAGGTCACTGAGGGACAGTATCTCTGAGAAGAAAGAAGCACATGAGATATGTGAAGGGGATTAGCATCCAGTATATAAATAAGATCAGCCCAGAAATTAGCTGTATTTAGCAATTCCTCATCCTTGCCAGGGAGAGGAGCTTGATATACAGACCTCATGAAGCCATAATAAAATTAGTAATTGCCTCCTGTTAGTTAATCCCACTCTATATATATTTATTGTATGCCTGCAATAAATGTACGCAGCAGATATATTTCAGGTCTTCTGTAAAAAGAGGGGAAGGTGATGACTCTCCCCAGATGCCTGAAGTGGTGCAGTGGCTGCACTGTGTAACGATTAGATTAGCTCTAAAAATTTAATGGTGCCATTTGACTTTTCATAGACACAGAACAACCTTAAACTTTCTTGAAGGTTTTCTGTGATTTACTGATTAAAACAATTGTTTGGAGTAGTGGAGTCCCTCGGTGTAAATTAGTGGTGGAGGAAATGGTAATGGCACATCAAATGGATATAAAAACAAAGGAGTCCCCTTCAATTAAAACTCTCCAGACATTCTTCCTAAGTGGCTGGCATTCCAGATTCAGGGTAATCTTATGTGTGGCATAGTTGCCTCGAGTATCTTAAAATGACTGAAGGTCTTGTAAACTCAGTGAAGCTAATTAAATGCTCACACACTGAAATGAATTTCTGATTGCTGCTAAGGAGGCATTGAGGTCAGCTCCTCTTTTCATTGCCCACACTTTATGGCCAATGCCAGATACTAAATAAATCAGATCCTCAGAATCAGGGGCTCTGTGGTTTTGTTCCTCTTATATATTCTCCCACCCAGCTGAACATAATTCCTTATCCGTCTTCATCTCGGCATGAAAAGTTTTCTCTCCTATTGTTTTTCCTCACATAGCACCAGATTACCATGGAGAAGACTATGATATCATAAGAAATGAATGAGCATGTTTCTCACCATGGGTGAAATATACATTCCAGACCTAATAAAGTCAGGAATCATGTAATGGGCCTGGTAAAAATGAGCTGCTTAGTTAGTGCAAATAGAAATGGTCTTCCTTTAGGTCTCTGCTTCAGCAAAGTAAGTTCGTAGGCACATGGAGACACATAAGAACATGTTTAAGAGCTTTTCTGAAGAGGGATTTTTCTTAAAATGTTTTGCAGCATCTGGACCCACTAACATTTTTTTAAGAAATGTAAAAATTTCTACTCTTTTTTATAATAATAAAAGATTTTCTTGTTGATCATCTTTGCAGCAAATTAGAACTTTCACTTCTTGCAGCCTCCCGTCTCACATAATCCTGGAGGCTGAGCTAGAGAGAAGAGAGTCCTTTTTTTTTTTCCTTCAGACAGGGCACTTGTTTTATGAATGTGGTATCTGCCTTTGACAGGCAGCAGATGTATGGGAGCCCTGAAATCTGAAACAATAAATACCATTCAGAGTCTCACCACTGAACTTTCTTATAGTACTGCCTTTGTTAAATGAAACATTTACAGGAATACCATCCCCCCCTTCCCACCCACCTTCAAGGCTAGGATCTGAACCATGTTTTTAAAGTAAAGGTTAAGTACCTGAGGCATGAACAGTTGACATACAAAAGAAACTAAAGTAAATTTATCATTCGTTTGCCAGCTATGAGGTGTGTCGAGGGCTTTTTCTTTCTCTTTGTAATGCATGAGAAAACAAACCTGGGAAGCGTATGCAAGGAATATTTCTTTTCTACATTGGAATGTTAACATTTGCACCTTCTGACTTAATACTGTGTATTTCTTCAGAGTCATCAATCTCTTGAGAGTCATCTTGCCATCTGTACCAGCATTGCTCCAGGCTTCCATATGAAAGTCCAATCTGGCGGTATAAATACTGGATAATGAAGAGTAGGTGTTAAAGTTTCTGACTGGTTGGAAGATGAGTCTGTGTCTATGAAAGATCCGAATTCACGTGTTAAACAAACAAACAGAATCTATGTTAACATGGAAGTTCAACCACAAAGAGAATGATGCATGTTTGTTCTCTTACCCTCTCCCACTCTCTGTGGTTTTTCCTCAATTTTTTTCCCTTATCTTCCTCATTTTTATAGAGTTCACCCATGTTGTGTGAGAAAAATGTTCTCTGACCACAACATTACACTTTGGAGATTACAAATAGGGGCAGCATGTTGACTTCCTATAATGTAAGGTTCCTTTTTCTCCCCCTCTTGCTCCAGGAAAGCTATAACTACATAGATTAGCAAAACTTTTGCAAGAATGGATGTAAAACAGATTTATCTCAGTGTCAGCTTTATCTGATCCATTTGGTCTTGCAGGGTTTGGATGGTTTCCTTTGTTACAATAACCAGCTTTCAAACATCTATATCCTTGGGGTATTAAATGTCAGCCTCTAGTGTATCGTTCAAGGATAAAAGATTGACAATACTGAAGTACTTTTTTTCCCTTCTTTTTTTTTTTTTTTCCGCTTCTCCAACACTGGCGGAGTCTTTACTCTGCGCACCACTGCTGACCCCAGAAGTGACCCACAGGAACTACTGGCAAAAGGAGTGAAAAGGTATTTCAGCTTGTAGGCATTAGAAACTCTCTTCATTAATAGCCCTTTTGCAGACTTTTCAGATAGATTTCCTGTCATTGTGATGAGGATATATTTGTAACAAGTCCCTTAAGTAAATGGCCAGTGGATAATTAATTGAACTAACTAGGACTTTCCGTACTGTATTTTTTTTCTCTTATTTCCTTTTCTTTCCTTCTTTTTTTAAATTTTTTTTTCTTTGAGGCGGAGAGGAGGGAAGACTTCCAGATGGTCTCCTGTGCCCAGTGTAGAGCCCTTTTCTACCTGTTGGCCAAGCATTTCAGCCCTAATTCAAACAAAACTCTTAGGCATTCTGTTGAGAGGGGTAGAATTTTTTGTTTTGGTTGGTATCAGGTTGACTGTACTTCTCTGGGCAAGGGGGTGACTACCCTGAGCCTCATCACACTGAAAAAAGTGTTGCTAAACCTGATCTTGCTGGAAGAGGCAGCTCAGAAGACAACATTTGGGTCAGCAGTGATATCCACACTGTTGATTATATGACCATAATTCTGGCTATAATTCACCTTGTCACTCCCATCATGCAGACTCCAGTCTCCCAAACATGTGGCACCAGTGGAAATCTACAGTGAAGCAAAGTTAGCCTTATTATTGTATTTCATTCTTAGATTGCCTTCTTAGCGCCGGCCTTCAGCCTCTTTAATTAAAAGTTTGCAAACATGCATTCCTTAAGTAATTTCTGACCTTCACAGCTGGTTATGAGGCAGCTGTAGTTGAAATTTTTGAGCAAAGTCTGTTTCCCTCTCTCAGGGGAGTCCACTTTTTCCGTTTTGGAAATGACTTATTAACTTTACAGCCATTGGGACAACTCTCCAAAGAAATGAAGTTTCTTGATGAACATGCACAATTTTTCTCTGCACATCAAAGAGTTCAGATTTTCACTCCACTTGTCAGAGACTACTGATAATTACTTTTATTAACCATCTCACAAATAACAAATGTGTGAGGTCAGAGAAGTCTCATTCTTCTAAGAGTAACCATGAGTACTGGGTAAGGAGCTATAATATTCTCAGTAAATCAGAGCCCATTGAGAAGATAAAGATATTGGGGTGCTGCTCAAGTGCTCCTGAGATTTTGTTCTGACAATTATTTTCAGGTGTGTTTAAAACGACTTGTCTCAGTATGCTGCTTTGAGGAATAAATGTGCTTTGCTACATCTTTCATTATTTTCTGTTAAAAAGGGTAAGCCAAAATAAAAGTCTCATTCCAGGCAGCTTGGTCAGACTTACAGGGTTGGTTGGATTTTTTTTGTCCACACAGTGTTGGACATAAAACACAAAAAAAAGTGAGATAATCCTAATCTCACTTTTGCCACTGTAAATCAGGGTGAGTTTTGCTGAAACCAGCGGAACTATCCCCCTGTTTTAAGCAAACTAAGGAAAGCCAGGTATTTGAGTTCTGTACCAGTGCTTCCTTCTGTTTGGCAATTGTGATCTGCTCTGGACCAAGTTAACAATGCACCAAAAAAAAAACCCCAAAAGAAATCCCAAAACAAAACAACCAAAAAACCCAAACAAACAAACAAAAATCGCTAAAATAATGTCATTGGAGGTGTCTAAAGGGTTGTCTCTGAATTTCAGCTGTGCAAAGTTGTGATCTCCTATAAATTTCTAGAATTACTGTTCTAGTTGAGATCTTTAGACACCAAGTGTCCTGAGCACACCTCCTCATCTCCAATCCATCCCTGCTGAAGATGTGGTTGCCCTGATATTTTTGGATTCTTTTAGACCAAGAAGGTGGTGTAAGCTGGAGCAGCCCAAGAGTCCTGAGTACAAATTCCTGATTCACCACTGGCTCCTATTTTAAAGATTTCCTTAAAGATTTAAAGGCAAATGGAAAAGGGCCTTTAGTGTGTAATGTTTAGGCCTGTCTCTGCCTTTAAGTCTTGAGATAAGTTATTTATGGGAAGCAGACATCTAGGCTATCTTACCCTTTTCTTCTGTGCATTGAAGGCAGTGAAGGTTGCAATATTAATTGCTGCATCAGCAACTCCAAGATTTAATGTTTTTCCCCATTCTGCAGGCAATGTATCTTTTGCTTGATTTCCCACATAGTCTTCACTTTCACAGCCATCTGAATGATAAGCGACAATAATGTCTCTGGAAGTGATCCATAAATCATATTCAAATCCACACATCCAAATGATCCTATTTTTAATCTCTAAACTACTGTAGTCTGTGCTTGCTAGTGCGTTTCAATTGGAAGCATTATGCTCCCCACCTACATGTTTCCTTCAAATCTGTGCTAATGCACACCTCTCCCCTCCCCCCAAAAAAGAGGAAAAAAATTATTCTACCTGGAGCTTGAGTAATAACACATAGAAAAACTAAAGACAATGAAGACCTCCCCTAAATAAATTGAAGCGCTTGTATGAACTACAAAGAACTCAATGTTTTATCAGGATCTATAGAGGGAATATGAATGGTCTTGGGTTTAGGTTGTGGCATTGGAGTGGAGAGTACTTGAATTGTCTTTGTTCCTTTTCCACAGAGTTTCTACTCAAAGTCCCATCCAGCCTGGACTTGAACACTTCCAGGGATGGGGCATCCACAACTTTTCTGGGCAGCCTGTGCCAGGCCCCCACCAGATTTTATTTTGTATCAAAGAATACAAATAGTTCCAGGACACTGTGAACTTTCTCTCCTGGAACATCCATCATTTGTTGTTGTGGTCTTTATGGAGGTATTCCTGGAACAAATGCTTTTGCTTTTTTGTGGCTACAGCTGACACTTCCTTTCCTTCTTTAGCTCCCCTCAGCCAGTTGGCTGGGGACTTCTTGAGATAAAATTAGAAGTGGTGCCAGGCTTCACCCAGCTGATGGCTGGCAACCCTATACTACAATGGTTTTATCCCTTGTGAAGGTTTTTTGGGATCCCTTGCATCCTTTGCCTGTCCTGCAGTCCTCAGCACAAGAGAGAGATGGACCTGTGGGACCAGGTCCTCAGGAGGCGACAAAGATGCTCAGAGAGCTGGAGCTCCTCTGCTGTAAAAACAGGCTGAGACAGCTGGGGTTGTTCAACTTGGAGAAGTGAAGGCTTTGGGGAGACCTCACTGTGGCCTTCCAGTGCCTGAAGGGGGCTTAGAAAAAGAGGGGAATAGGACTTTTTATAAAAACAGACAGTGACAGACAAGGGGCAATGGTTTTAATCTGTAAAGGGCAGTTTTAGGGTAGATGTCAGGAAGAAGTTCCTCACCTTGACAGTGGTGAAGCCCTGGCAGAGATTCCCAACAGAGGTTGTGAATGTCCCATGTCTAGAAGTGTTCAAGGTCAGGGTGGACAGGGCTTTGAGCTGCCTGGTCAGATGAGTGGCAGAGAGGTTGGAACAGGGTGACCTTTAATGTCCCTTGCAAGCCAGGCCATTCCATGATTCCATGACCTGAAAGCTCATGCTTGTGTCTGGCCATTTCCTTGCTACCAAAGGGGAAAGGAGAAAAACCTCTCTTTCATTACTCACTCTCACAGGTGAGCTAAAGCAGACTGTGCACCCCTTGTCCACCCCGTGGGTGTTGGGAAGATGGGAAATGGGCAGCTCTGACTCTGCTGCTCCTGCATCTGCCCATCATGTGGCCCCAAGCAGCAGGTGCACATCCCCTCCACTGCCAGGGCACCTCATTAAGCTGACATCCCCCCGAGGCACACAGCCTCCATAGTGCTACCCAGGCTGGAGAGATGCCTAATAAACTCAGTCCTGACCAGAATGCTAATGGGCTTGTGCCTTCAAAATGTTCCGTGCCCATTGCACATGTTTCTGTCGACGTGATTGCTGTGGTTACTGTGGAGAGGGATTTTTTCCTTCCTCCCAGAGAGTGTTTTTTAAATGTATAAATGGGATTCTCAGAACATCCAACTTGGTATTTCTGACTTGTTTGCAACTAAGTTGTAATTCTGGGTGTCAATGAAGTATATAATACCTAAAAGGATGTTGGAATTATTCTGTATTAGACAGGCTCCTGAACACAATATCTCTTGGCAGCAGTGCTGGACTACCAAACAGTCATGTAATGTCAGTTCTGAGCCTCCATCTTTTCAGCCTCCACATTCAGTGTGTACCTGAGCTAAATATGCAAGCCAAACTGACAAATTTGATAAAATCTCCGTGCAGGAGTTTTAACTTTGCAACCATGCTAATGGGGGAAAGTGAGTTATTGTCTTGACTTCTGCATTGTCAGATTCACTGTTAACAGTATTGCAGGGTTTAATTTTTTTCTTGTTTGTTCTGTTGAAAGTAAATCAATATGAAAGTTTTTTGATATTATAATCTCTCTTAGTATGTTAGTAGTTGATTACCTTTTGTGATTAAAAAAAGGGAAATAGTCTTTTATCAAATAGTGCAATCATTGCTTCACAACATCTAAATTATTTATTGTGGCTTTTCACATGGTTTCCATCCAGCATTAGCCGAGGTGGAGATTTCAGTTGAATTCCCATTAGACTTGCACCTATCTCTAGTTTCTATTTTAATCAAATTCAGCCTTCGTGGAATTGTAGCAGGTGAATGACCAAATTTTATTGGAAGTGAGGCTTCATTCAGCAGCGAACAAATATGGACCCAAACCAGATGTAATCTGTTGGATGTCTGCACATCCAGAAATAGGTGTCTGAGTGAGAATAAGAAGTTTTGGTCGAGTATAGAAGAAATCACAACTGGGTTCAAAGTCCAGGTGGACACTCAGATGTCTCTAGGATGCAGCTTTTTACAGACCTAGAGCATCTTAGTGTTGGTAAGAGCACTGATGTTATTTTTCTGTGCATCTGCAAAGGGTAGTGTTTCAGTGTTTCTTGGCTGGTGTAGATGCAGACAAAATCTCTGTTTTGTCTGTGTCCTTTTGAGTCAGGATTGGCAGCTCCTCTTTCCATCAGGCAGGATGTAAAGACAGGTAAGAATCCCCATGGAGGCAACAGGGATCCTAAACAGACCTTCCAACCTGCAACAAACCTGCTGGAGTTTCCTTCCACAATGCTTATGGGTGGCAATATTTTCCTGCATTCTTGTTCCTTTAGGGCAAATAAAAGCAACGCTAACTATTGCAGAGGGAAAAGAAAAAGCACCCACCTCTAAATTATATATTTTTTCAAGTTTAAAAGTATGTAATTTCACAGGGAGCACTCTGGGACTCATCCTGCTATGAAGCCATTGCTCAATTTCTCTCAGCAGTGGTTCAGGTGACTACAATTGTCAAAACTGTCCCCGAGGAAGGCAGGGTTGGAGTTGAGCTGACAGCTGAGCCAGGATTTTGGCACAGGGCTCAGAGCACTGGGACAGGGAAGGGTTTTCCTCCAGGGTTCCCAGTGCTTTCACAGCTCCTCTGTGTCTGGCTTCTGCCTAATCGCAGCTCACTGTGCAGAGGATACATCCTATTGACTTGGTCAGCACCAAAGAGTTAATCCAAAAGAGGTGGCAGTGTCTCTTTCTGGCCATCTTTCCTGCTCTGATTGAAAAAAAAATGGTAAGAAACAAGGTTTGAACCCAGCTTCTACTCTAAGGGTAAGGTAAGAAGGCAGGGAAGAAAGTGGAAAAGATTATTTGTTTTAGAGATGAGGATCTGTCTAATAACTACAAAAGAATATGCTTTCATGAGCAACAAAGAGTGAAGACGGACTGGGAAGATGGTCAGGATAACTTATAAGAATATACACTGAACATAAATGCAGTCTAATAAATTCCAAAGCTGAATGGTGTTTGGAGTTGAAGGCTTAAAAAGCAAACCCCAGGTTTTGTGGAAGGTTTATAAGCAGAGCACACTTCAAGTCTAAAGAAGAATAGTTGGAAGGAGAAAGATATTGTTGAGTCAAAGTGGGAGGGTCCAGCTCTGTTAGTTGTCCTAGAAAAAGTAATGGAGGGAGAGAGAAAGGAAGAAATTGATTAAACAAGTAATTTGGTTCTAGTGTATTATTTTTTTCCCAGAAAAGTTTTTTAGGACGTTAAAGGAAGGGGGAACTGCCAGGAGACAGCCAAGCTGGTGGAAGGACTATGCAAACAACATCATAAAACAGACTGTCTCCAGAAGACAGCTCCGTGTATTAACTGCAGGTGTGCAGCTGAGCTAATGCAAAGCTAAGAGTGGGAATGAACAGTGCAAAAAGAGCATTTTTCTGTACTCCCCAGGTCCAACAGCTTTTTCTGAATTATGCAGGGCTGGCTTTGTCAGTTTTCCTGCACTCCAGCTCCAGTTGCTACCTCCACCCCCCAGGCAGGCTCAGCCGCCTCGTTATTAATTACATTAGTCAGAGTGCTTGGAGATACCCAAGCAGGTCTGGGCTTCAGCAGGTTGAAATGTAAGAGCTCTCCTTGTTTTAGAGCAGTGCCAGCTGCTCTTCCCTGACCACCAGCCCAGGTGGAGGTCATCCAGCCCATCCAGGAGGAAGCCTTCCCAAACACAGTGCTGGCCTTTTGTGGTGATGGACACAAGGTGGCTGAGAATGGTCACATGAGCACTGGGCTCCTGGGACTGTGATAAAGTTACCCAGGAAAGTCTAATCTTTAAGGCTAGGATGAAGTTTGATGTCAGCCTTTGATTAGAGCTGGCAGGTAACACATCATGAAGGTTTTTTTCCTTGGGGACAAAATATGTGAGTGTGTGAGAATATGTGTGTGCACTCCAGTTTGTTTTCTTTTTTTTTTTCTGTTAGAGCAAATCTTATTTTCTCTCCAAAATATCTTTTTTTTTCCTTTTTCCCCTCCATAAATTACTTTGTTCCCTCCCATAACCTAAATATATCTATAAGATGAGGAGGAGCAAAGGAATTTTTTAAACCTATTTTAAGATTCTCCATTAAAAATTACATTTTTTGCTCACTATCTCTGAAATGTCTACAGACACAGTCAAGTTTTCCATCCACCTATGAATACTTTGGCATTGTCATGTCCCTACTCCCCTTGCCCTTTCCTTTCCTCTAACTTTCAGCTGTATTTAGTAAGTTGGGTTCCCTTGCTCATATATCATACCTTCCAACCCTCTTATCTTTATCACTGTTCATTGTAGTCACTCTATTTTATTGACTTCCTTTTTATATTGAGTTGCCCAAAACTGATCACAGTTTTCCAAGAGGGGCCTCACCAGGGCTATGTATGGAGGAATTATTACCTCTGTAGTCTTGCAAGTAATTCTGCTTCACATCCCAGTATGGTATTTGCCTCTTTGTGCTACAGTCTCTCACTGTGAGCTCATATTTAATCTGTCATCCACTATCACTCCCTAAATAAGTCCTGCAGCACTTCCCCTTCAGTAATAAAAACACAGAAAAATGTTTGAAGAAAAAAGTAAGTTATCCCCTTGGGTGGCTCTTTGAGCAAACCAGGGTTTTCATACAGCTGGAGAGACATTGAAGCACAGCCTCACACTCTGCTTCCACATATCTGGATTTCGCTACTCTAATGCCAAGAGTGAAAGCAAAGATGGCATTTCCTATTTGTACATGTTTTCTTAATATTTGCTGGTGGCAACCCAGAGAATTGATAGAGTGGAGGAACACAGTATCAACTTTTAGAGTTCATATCTACTGGATTTCAGAAATCCTGCTTTAAGCAGATTGCAAGGATGCGCTGTGAGTGTTGCTTCAGCTACTTGATATTTTATGGAAATCAAGTGAATGCTGCTGCATGTGTGAAAAACTGGGACATGCCTTGAGTTGCAAATTTGACCCGTCTTGGTATGGAGAGTTCTCCACTTTCCAGACTGGATACCTTTCAACCACATGTTAGATCGAGCATTTTCTCAGAACTGTATGTCTTTCTCTCCTACTGCTGAATTTATTTAGAAGAACTTTGTTGACATTCAAAGTTGAAATGCCTGCACAGTGTTTAATTTTCTCCTTCTTTTTGGCCAGTGAATTGTCATTCCAAAATAAAAATCCTTTCCTTTTTAGTCCATCTGATAATTCAACATGATTAATCACTGTGAAAAACACCAGTGAGGATTTCTAAACATTATGTGGGGAAGTATGGTGAGAACATATTTACCTTTTGAAGGCTACAGGAATTACAGTATATCAGATCACAGGACATTGCATTTGTGGGCAGTCTGTTACTTTAGTGTTCAACTATTTTTTATTTATTTATTTTGAATCAACCTGAGACTGTCAAACCCCAGCAATACAGATTTTACCTTCTTACCATGTTCCTAAGATCACCCTACCAGTGCCTCTTTTGATATCCCTGAAGAAAACCAAGCATCACAATCTACAGATGAGCAGCTCTTGGAATTGCCTGATGAGTGCCAGAACTGAATGATGCAGGACGAAAAACCCCATAAATATTACACAGCACCAGCATTTTTAAAGTGCTCCCTCATTCCTGATTGCAGCATAAGAGCACACATTCATAAGGCATGTCACCCTGAAATTGATGGGAACCTTTTTGTGGACTACACAATTTGTGTACTAAGCCTCCAGGTTCTTGAAGTGAACCCTTGCTGCTACAAAGAGCTCTTAAAATTACATTTAAATTGGAAATAGAAATCTCCTCAGCCCTGACATTGCAGCAGAGTTATTATTTCCCATGCCTGTCTTCTCTCACTCAGGAAGCCACTGCAACATGAAACCCTCTTCTGATTGTTCCTCCTCCAAATGCCTCTCTCAGCTACCTGAACTGCACTATTTCCTTGTGAAAGGAGGAAAAATACGGGAATTTAGGCAAGCAGAACAGTCCTTGTGTTCACAGTGAAAATGCAAGGTCAAGAAGGGTCTAATTTTCCCAGCCACTGAAATGTATTTACCTTCTTCCTTTGCCTTGGCACAGGAACAGGTGAAGTGCAACTCCCAGCTCAGTAAACTGTTGCAGAATAACCAAGGGCTAAAGGGAGCCCTCATGTGTGCTTTAGGATTCATGAGAAGATTCATTCCCAGCAGTTCAGTCTTGCAGAACCACTAGGAAGTGAGAACACAACATCATACACATGTGCAGAGCTCTGGACATGCAGTTTATTTTAAATCCAGAAACTCAAGAACATAAATCTGCTCCTCCTAGGGGGATGATACAAAAGAGGGAACATGACTGTTGAATTTAAGTATAGCAGGGTATGGGGGGATAGTTAAGGGAGGCAATTTTTTAATAAAGAACTGGACTAGAGACAGGAAGAAATTGCTACATGCTCACTGTAGAGATTTTCTCTTTCCACTGGAAAATAGGTGAAGATGCTTAAGTACTTGAAGGAAGTTCTGGAGCAGCCTGCTGACCAGAAGTGTGCAAGAGAAAGGTCTGATTTGAGTTGAGTGCATTTCCAAGAGAGATCAGGAGGTTTCTGCAGGCAGCCACTCACAAGTGCTCCAGGTGTGTCCCTCAGGGCATGCCCAGTGGTTTAGCTGCTCACCTTGGGAACTGAGCTTTTCCAGTCTGCACTGAGAGGGGGACTGAATAAATGAGAATCAGGATGCATGGGTGAATTGCCACAATTGTCCCTCTGCCTCAATTCACTGGCTCTGAATAAAAGGCTGTATAAAAGAATGAACAATTTATCTCCTAAGTTTTCAGTAAGACTTCCCCAGAAAGGCAACATGATTAGAGTTTCAGACTGACTCACAGTGCTATTGCTGAAACAAGAACCTTGTTTGGGTTCTGTTTTAAAAGGGAAAGGAGTACTGGCATTAAGTCAGAAATATGAAATCTTGAGAGATGCTCTATAAAGGCAACAAGCCTGGATGAGATGGTTGCTTGGCTTTCTTTCAGGTTCTTGAGTTCAAGTTAGCAGTTTCCTTACATGAATCAAAATGTCAGAATGGTCCCTAACTTTAAGTCTCAAAAGGAGAGGGGTGATGTGAAGAACTCACACTCTTGTCAAGCAGGTACCAGGAGTCAGTTTTGTGCTCTCTTTCTTGATGGTGTTGGTTGTCATCTATAAAAGAAAAAAAAAATCCAACAGTCACATTTTAGTGACAAAAAAACATAAGCAAGGAAGATATGACTGACTGTGTTTAATGTTTCACAGTCAACACCATAGAGAGTTCTCTCCTTCTTCTGATTTGCAGGTCTTTCCACTCTGTCTGAACTTCGCTGTGTGGGTTTTTTGTACTGAAAATTATGTTCCTCAGCCAAACTCATCTCAGGTGTCTGGAATGTTTTCTTGGTCACATCCAGAGCAGTGCAGGTGATTTGGAGCAAGAAGGGGTTGCTTTGATTTTTTTCCTTCATCAGATGACATACCAGGACTGAAAAACAGAGCAGCTGTGTTGGCTGGTGCTGCACTGCAGGCATCCAGTGATGTCTGCCAAAGGCTGCATTCCCTTGCAAAGGTCTGTGGCTCACC
The DNA here is from genome assembly GCF_000277835.1 of Geospiza fortis. NCBI lineage: Eukaryota > Metazoa > Chordata > Aves > Passeriformes > Thraupidae > Geospiza > Geospiza fortis. The sequence goes on from NW_005054468.1 coordinate 350,759, forward strand.
AGGACTGACCAGGGGATGAGGAGATATGGGCCTGTGCATTTGAAACAGAGCTACTGTCAGGAACTGGACAACGTGAAAAGCTTTGTTCAGGCTCTGGTCACTTTTCTCACCACCATTCCTTTCCTAGTTTGGAGACAGTTTGGAGCATTTCCTTCTTTTGTTTATTTCACTTGGGAACAAATGGTTCATTTCCCTCTGTCCCAGCTGCTCTGAAAGGTTTTCTAGTTTCTCCAGAATGTATTATGCAATACTGCAGAGCAAGTCCTTTTTTTTTTTCAACTCCATGCCTTTACCATGTATTGTAATCTGTCTGCTCTGATTAGGTTCATCTTATAGAATCACTGCCAAAATCTGTTTTACGCAGTAATGTTTAGTCTTCAGCCTGGAAGCTATGTACAGTCCTTTTAAGATGTTCATACATCAATATCAGTCCTGTCTAATCCCAAGAAGCTTTGGATGGCAGGAAGAAGAAAAGCTTCAAGCTAGCTGTGCAAGTTGCAGGACAAACACTGTGATCTTCGCTCTGGCCAAAATTCCACAAGCATCAACAAAAGTTGGGTTTTAGAACAGGGCTGCAAGTCTGGTGTCTGATACAGTCGTGGAGGCTACTGCCTCACCAAGGACTGGGCTCTGCTTCTCTTAAAGAGCATCACTGCTGATTTTGGAAGGGATTCTGTGGGACCCCACATCTGCACTGAATACATTAATGAGGCTAAAATAGATTTAACCCATCTTATGCTTGCTTGTAAGAAGCCCAAACCATTCCAATGTCTTCTTGTGCTTTCTTTAAATATTAGGTGGATTCCAGATCCATATGACTGGTGGCCTCAGTGACAATTAGTAACCCATTATCCTGTATATATTGCAGGGGTGTGTGGAATCCAGGCAGTCTGGAGCAGCTCCATGCAAACATGCAGCTCCAGAGATCCCTGAGCAGCCCTGGGGGAAAAAAAAATTAAGAACACTGGGACCTTTACAAAACTGCGTTGTTTTTTTTCTTTTTACATCCTTATCAAGGCTTGGTTAAAATTTCAGCATGGTGGAGAAATGGTAAACATTTAAAACATGAGAAGTGGTCATGGTTTTGTGGGTGGATGCAAGTGTGGGGGCTCAGCTGGCGGTGATGCCTTGTGATAAGAAAGGATGGGTAATCCTGCAGCCAAGGGCAGAGGAAATTAAGAAGCCACCAGCATGGGAGCTGTGTTGGCTGAGGAGGCCACTTAGCAAATTCCTTACTTGAGCATTCAAGGGCACTCTCTCGCAACTTGATCCTCACTTTTCCAAGTGCAGGGAGGAGAAGAATGTTTCACTGTCCAGAAAGCACCCGGGCCTTAAGATAAATGAGGATTGAAACAAACGTTTCCATTCATATCAGGGGCCCCTCCTCGCTAGCGTCCTCACTGATCTGTAAAAACCTTCTTTGTAAGTGGTTTCTAAAGCATAATCTGTGCTTTTAATACCATTTGATTGAATAATTCCAATGCTAGGTTTGTTTTTTAAAGGTTTTTGAGAAGTGTTACAAGTAGCAAAAGTTTTTAATAGAAACCTGAAGCCACTGACTGAGGAAAATTTCCTCACAACTCTTCCTGTTGTGGAGAAAACTGGAGAAAAATCAAGTCCAAAACACCGAGGGTCATGTGAATAGCTACAGAGTGGAATTCAGGGACTTTGTTTCAGTAATTGCAGTGAAATTGTTCCCAGCAGAGGCAAGGAGCAGAGGAGGAATTTTAAAGGTCCAAGCAAGAAATAACAGATCTCTACCTGCCTTCCTAAAGGCACCGAAGTAGTCCTGAGCACAGACAGAGCCCAAAGAGCAGAGTTTTCTTTTCAGAGCAGATTTCTCTTTTCCTTTCACCACCCAAAAGCCCACATCAGATACTAAGTGAGCTTTACAGGGAACTGAATTTGTTTTGTCTAAAGCCCAGGAGAAAACCAACATCCCCGAAGTGGTAAAAATAGAAAAAAAGTTAAAGTATGTGAAATGTATGCGTGTAAGGATGGTTTGTTCTTTTATTTTTTGTTCTTTTTTTTTAAAGAGAGGTGAAATCAGTTTACAGTCACATTCACTATATGGTGAAGTTGCAGACCAAGGTTACATTGCCGGTACAAAGAATTTGGAAAACAACCTGTAGGCTTGAAAAATGAACCATTCCTCCACATATATAACTTAGTATATCATCCTTGATCATAATTATAGACAGATTTGGATTGAATCTATTATTGAATGCATTGTCCTTAGAGATAATCAGGGACATGACCACTAGTGACACTGTGATGGAAAGGACTAAACAGCGCAGTTCATCATCTCGGCCCTTGAAATGGCTGAGATATGCAAAAGTGCAGATTTTATCCAAGAAGTATAAATAGTACAAAGAGAGGAAGGGGAAAAAAAAAGGCAAGCAGAGGAATCAGGTGGCTTCACAGACTGCTGTGTTTGAGGAGCAATTTGACAGAGACAGAGCAAGATGATGATAACTTGAAAAAGTATAATTTGTCGTGATTACCTCTTTTTTTTCCCCTTCCTCTCAAAGCAGTACAGTTTGCAGTTTGCACCCATTGCAATTTATACCTGGGTAAGAAGATGGCTTGGGTAAAAGACAGTTTACTTGGGAGCATACTTGGGTAAAAGATAGCTTAGCAAAGTAAAGTATAATTTAATCCCTTCACTTACCTGGGCCTGCACAAAGCACTTTGGATACCCTGAAGCCTCAGTTAATGAAGCCCCTTGCAAGAGTCCATTAAATGCCTTGTGGGTGGGATTTGTCTCTTGAAGGACACCAAATAGCGGGGAAGGATGATTTCCACGTGCAGAGTGGTTCAAATAACGCCATACTTCCTCATCCTGAGGCAAATGCCTCAGGTGCCCATCTCTTCTGGTCTTTCATTAGTCAGCCCTTTGCACCTCTGTAATTTCTCCACATGGAAACCCCATGTATTCTGGAAGTAATGAGAACAGCTGATTATATTGCCTTTGGCCACCAATGATTTCACTTTTCAGGTTTTTCTATCCAAAGGTAATTGCAGTGATACAATTGTCAGTGTGTATGAAGATGCATCTGTGAAAGAGGGCAGAGAAAATAGGGACTTTATAACTCTGGGATCCTGGGCAGCCTAACTATCAGCTGGGGACATGGCAATTGCCTGTTACTCTGCATTACACTATGAAGGGGACAGAAAAAGATCCTCAAAGGACAATGGGTGATTAAAATGAGCATTTTGTTTCCTCTTTAAATTTAATTCTCTTCCTCTCAATTTGTGAGGGCAGCATGCACTATCTCTGCTCCAGCAGAGTTATATACTGGAGATGCCATGCCATATTTTTAAATCTTTGAACCATATTATATTGTTTAAAATGTTTCAGGAGCCATAATATGCTGTTTAAAAGGCTGCAGCATGTGCAACACATTGAAAACCCTCTGATCTGTAGAGTTACCTTTCCTGCTTGTCATTCTAGGCTCCTTCCCTTTTACTTGTTCTCCATGCTTTGCTTGTTCTGCTTCTGTACCTCTTCCACTAGCATGATTAGTTTTGGCACCAGCAGCCATTCAAATGCATGACAGACTTTTAAAATAAATACCTGAAGTGTCCTGTTTCCTCCTTCCTTTGTGCCTACACAAAGCAGTGAGCCTTCCATGCCTAGAAGGCTTCCTTGTACCAGCTCTGTGAACAGACTCCCTGCAGGAAAAATAAAAATTAAAAAGTGGGGAAACTTCAGACCCTGTGTCCTGACACTCTGAGGCAACTGGTGTTTTGCTTGAACACTGCGTCTTTCCTTAGGAGCTCACTGTGAATGTCCTCAGTGAGGCTCTGTAACACAGATGTGGGCTGCTGAAGCATCTCCAAAGGGCTGGCTCAGAGTTGGAGCAATGCCTTCATCTAATTTAGAGCCACCTGGAGGCTGTGAAACAGCTCTCTCTGTGCCTTTATCCTTCCCACGTATTTGTCTTGCACTCCAAGGCTCAGCTCCACAGAGGTATTTGAGCTCCTTGTTCGTTGATATCAGTGGGAGCCTTGACAGGAAACAGATAGCAAACATCTGTACAAGATCCAGGCCTGAGATTTTGAACCCTCTCGTTTACCATGTGTTGATGATGACAGGATTGAAAAGGGACTACTGTGAAGAGATGTTTTGGTGGCCTGAAATTGCTGAGATTTTGCTCTGCTCTGCAGGCTTAAGAACAGTACAGATGATCCTGCTATACTGGGTGATTTACAATGGCCATCCCAGTGGTCTCTGCTGAGGTGTGCTGGCTGAGGACAAAGTGACTTTCCAAGACTTGCAGTTGCACACTGAGCTCCCCTGGGGCTGGGGTTCTAAATGCTTCACCCTTGCCTGCAAGAATTTGCCAAGGGTCTTCATTATTAGCAGCACATGGTCATCTTCCTAATGGCGAGCCACTGATTTTGGGTAAAGTGTTTGTTATTGTGTGCATGCTTGCATAATTTCTTTATTTTTCACTTGTTGTCCATCTCCTCTATTCTTCTCCCATGGTTCAGTCTCCTTTTTTTCCTTTGTTCCTTCGTTACTGAGGAAAAGAAAGCAATGGACCTTTTCCCTTACTTGCTTATGAATTCATTCTCATATCACCCAGTTAAACATCTCATTAAACAAGGCACTCTCAGGAAGGGGTTATTGACAGTAAGCTCTCCATGTTAGACTTCTGATTCATGTTTGAAATTAGTTCCAGAACAACAGAGAGAAGCTTCTGGCCTTGAACTGTGATGTCCTTTGTGCTGAAAGCGAGTTTTTATTTGCAGAGTCTTTTTAACCTTGTGCTAACTCATGGCCCAATTCCCCAGTCCTCCACGGCTGATGCAATCACTTATTCTCAAACAGTGCTAGGAAGATGCTGGAGTAATGTCCCGTGAGGCTGTGCTTCCTTACATTGGTAAAAAGACCAGGGACTATACCTGTTTTTTGGTGTTTTTTTTTGGTTTTTTTTTAGTTTTTCTTTTTTTTTGTTGTTGTTGTTGGTTTTTTTTTGTTTGTTTGTTTTTGTTTTGAACCCACCTACAGCCCTATCTCTGCCTGTGAGCCCCACTTCTGTAGCAGACTGCCTTGAGCTCGTGTGTTCCCTTGTAAATACAATGACCTCCTTGTCTCTACAAACCCTTGCTCAAGAACTGCAGCAAACAGCAAAAAAAGGGCCTTCAGCTGCTGGTGGTGTGTCTTGTTCACATCCTGAGGGCTTCAGCTGGGAGGAGGAGCCTCAGGCACCCTTCAACCAGGTGAATATTTGCAGGGTTACCTTGACAAGCACAAACGGGGCCCCTGAATAATGAAAGCTGTGTGTGCTTTGCTGCCTTTTCCAATTTTAGACAATCCTCTCTGGTTCAAGGAGCTTGAGGTTTTGGTGTTTCCAGCAAGAGATGAGGTGGCAAGACATAGCCACACAGTTCCTTTCAGCTTGACTGCAAGGATTTACCACTCTTAAGGAGCTGCCCTTTTGAGTTTCCTCCATGGTTCAGTCTTGTGGATAACAACCTGAACCTGATCCTTACTCTTCCTCCAGAGAGAGATGTCACTAGCTGTTAAGACTGATTACATTCATACAGGGCCACAGGAGTAAAATCCCAACAGCTTTTGGGCTGAAGGGGGTGAAATAGTCACACACAAAATCTGCAGCAAAGTGAGAAAAGCTATTGTTTAAATTTCAGGCAGTCTCTCTGCTAGATATGGCAACAGTTGATCATCTGGGGTGGATCAAGCTGGGTTTTGCAAACCCACAGGGCCACCTGTATCCCTAGCTTAGGATTCAGATTTGTCTGTGCTTAGGAAGATATGTCTCAGTGTTAGAGTGAAATGCAAAACCATGTGGTCTCTCTGGCCAGCACTGCCCCAAGTTTCATCTGGAGAAGTCTGAACCTGGAGCACTTCTGTCAGCCACACAAGTCTGGGGTTAACCTGATGTATTTATCTGTTATTTGTATGAAAGGTGGTCAAAATGCTAATTGAGATCACCATTCCACTAAAACCAATGTAGCAGGTGCTGTACAAACAGGGTAATAAATGCTCTGTCTTGAAGAACTCATAATCTGAAAGTGCAGGGAAGAGACTGCGTAGGAAAGGGAAAAAACCAAAAAGGAAAATATCTTGGAAGCTACTAATGGAAAGAGCTGCAGAGTTAAGTATTGCCATACAAATTTATTTCAGTGGGATGGAAACTCTGCTCTGTCTGGTTATGTGTGATCCATCCAGACAAGGGAGGTTTCTTCCACACATCTCCTGTAGCCCAGCCTTTGACAATATCACTTCATTCTTTCATCAGGTGCTAGAGGAATGCAACTCATGCAAATGTGCAAATAAAGGGGGGAAGGAGAAATTACCTTCTGCTGTGGAATGCCGTCTGGCATGCTGACTCCTGTGCACACACACACACACACACACACACACACACACACACACACACACACACACACACACACACACACACACATATATATTCATTTGTGGACACACAAAGAGACCCAGAAGGAAGTGAGAAGGGAAAGTTTTCCAGCCTTACACTAAGCCTTACAAAAGGAGAGACTGAATTCTCTGAGCAAGTGACAGGCAAAGATTTGGAGGAGAATTCAACTGCAGCTTGTGTTTCATATTTGCGTTGGATGCTCAGGTTTCCAAATTAAATCTGCAAGTTAGACGGGAGTCCATGTTGTCTGCTGATCATCTGTTTAGGGGGAGAAGGAGAACAGAAATGACAGAAGAAAAATACTTGCAAACAACAACAGTAATTAAAATCAAGCGTTTCAGAACTGCCACCCCTCCCCCCAGCCAGATTTGCCTAGGGAGAAGATAAATAACTTCAACTCCAGGCTCCATGCTTGCTCAAGATCTGAAATATTTAAACCAGGTCTCAAAAGCCCATACACATTTTTAATCAAAACCTGCTCTTTTTGGTTCCTTTTTCTGCATAAATACCCCGACTTGATAGAACACCAAAACCTCATTAAGTTATGATCAGTGCAATACCAAAGTTGAAAATGATCAATGCTATTTAAACTGCTGCAACTGTACACATACTGTGTTAGACATTTCTCAGGTTCAAGGTTACACATGGCATCATAAGTTCACCTCCTCCCCCACTTCCAGTGCTAAACAGGGCTGGAATCTTGCCAGAACAAAAGACTCTGCAGTCAGTTCCTTCAAGATTGAAAAATAAAGTTGGGGTTTTTTTTCCCCTGCAGGGGAAAAAAAACCCCACAAAAAACCAAGTTCAACAAAAAACACACGCACACAAAAAAACTCTGAAGAAAAGCAGACAGCTGCTAACTAGTTGTCTAGCTGTCTATTTGTGGACATTTTCTTTCATCTTGTCATACCTTTTGTGCTGTTTGAAATGTTTGGAGCTTAGACTTGAAGAACACTCAGTGGATTCCAGACTTGTATTAAAAGAAAGGAAAAGAAAGGCAGAAGAGTTCTGACAACAGATGTGTGTGTTTGTGTGTTGGGGCCACATCATTCCAAGCATCAGCTAGAGCATTGATTTTATTTTCGTCTATATGAAGGAAATTTTTCAGACAAGGAAATATACAGTAACAATGCAATTTGTAGAGAAACACAAACATCTAGAATGCAAAGTGAGAAGGATATGTTGTGAGACCTCTGCAGAACAAGCAGAGACCATTTGGCCAATCATATCTGCTGCTTTTGCTGTTTTGCTGATCTGTTTCCATAGGATGGGTAAAATCATCTATTTCTAGACAGTTTCCCTCTGCTTTGGAATTTTAGCTGTTGGAAGGAAGCAAGGCAGAAGCCTAATTAATGTCAGTGATCTTCAGTGAGCCTCAGATCAGACTGTGGTGTATTTAACTCTGCTGATTTTTGTTGCCTTCTGCTATGCAGACAGTGAGTGAAGAAGGGGACTGGCTCCTACTCTGGCTTCCAGATAGTTCTCTGGAGCTTCTAATTTCCCCAGCATAATGAAGAAAACAAAACCAGCTGACAAGTGAGCAGAAGCAAAAAAAGGAAGAGAGGAAACCACTGAAATGCTTCCCCTGTGGTGAGGAACCCTTCTCATACCATCCCTTTCCCACTGCCCTTCTTGGCATCCTGATGGTAGAGAGCTGTCTTCACACCTCCTCTCTTCTCAGGAGGAGCAGGGCTTTGTGGCTGTCAGAAAGTCCAAGGCAGAAGTCTCCCAGAAGGGGAGCTTACTTGAAGGGACCAGAGAATTCCTAACCCATTCCCATCAGTATCTGTGACATTAGTGTTTGGCAGGGAATGGCATTCCCTTCCCTCTCTGTGCCAAGAGGCAGCTGAAGCAGAAAATTCCAGGTGCTTTGAGGCTGTCTGCACATCCTGTGACAAATCTGACCATATTTCTTAACTGGGGAGTGGGGCCTAGATGGAGAGGCATCATCATCACCATTAACAATGACCTTGCTGCTCCTCTGGTGATGATGGTGGTGCTTGGAGCCAGAGTGCCCCTGGTGGTTCATCACTCCTGGGGAAGGATTGTCCAAGAGGAAATTCCCATGGGCTGCTCCACAGCAGCCTTTTGTGCTTCTTCTTGCATTCACAAAAACACCAAAGCTGTGAGGACAGGAAAATGAATTATGAAGGTGTCCAGCACCCAAGAAGCCTGTCTGCTTGGTTCTCAGGTAATTCTTCTTGGTCATACAAAACAGATGGGTTCTGCAGAAGCAAGGGTGTGGTGTCTTCATTTAAAACAGCTTCTGCCACAGATTTCTCTCTCTTTGGGCAGAAGAAAGTGCTCAAACCTCACAAACTTCCTGAAGAAATCCCATGAGTTCTCTGGTGCTCTTCTGCTTTGGCTCTGGAGCCACCATGCCCAGCATGGCCATGGAGTTATGGGCAGAGACCCTCTTGTCTGTGCTGTGCCCCAGTCACCTGCACCAGAGGATGTCCACGACCTTCTGAGACTAAAGTGACATGAAAGAACTCACAGCTTGAAACCTTAGGTGAGAGAGAAGATCATTGTACAAGGGGATGGGTTTTTCCTCCTGACAGCAGATGTCTTTTTAGGAGCTCCTTGATTAGACCCTGGATGATCAAGAGGTTGAGCGGAGATGGGATATTTACATATAAAAAGGAACTCTACTTTTGGGATCAATCAGACTATTCAGGGTTCACACTATAACCCTTTTTTTCCCAGACTTTATACAGCTCTTGCTAGGATTAAGCCTCCATCGAGTAGATTATCTTTACATAGAGGCTGGATCTAGTGTTACACATTCTTTATTATCTCTTCTTTGAGACTGTGCAGGCTATCCCCTTGAAGTTCTTAACCCTTAGAGCACTTTATCTAGTATTTATTGTTTCTTCTCCACAGGCATCTGAGATGGCAGCACTGGTGTACAGACCCCACCTACCCTCATTCTCCATAAGAGCATCACCTCTCCTCCCCCAGGCCTTCCTGTGCACATGGGGCTTACACCAGCATCAGGCCCTGCTTCCTAATCCTTTTCATCCCCAAGAAGTGTGCACCATTCCAGTTTGACTCGGGTGGGCTGCAGGGTTCCTGTCAAATGTAAACGTGTCCCAGCTGCTGGGATTTTGATGCATTTGTTTGGAGGGATGTAAGAAAGGCTGTCAGTGGCTCAGGTGATAAAAAGGTCAGGGCTGACCATCTGAGGAAAGTGGAGATAAGAGGAACCATGGGGTAGAGGGTTACAAAGTAGTGACTGGCTTAAAGTTTTCAGCAGCAATGCTGCATCTACTGAGCATTACAGGGTGTTTGAAAGAATGTTTGGAAGTTCCTGGGTGCAATCTTATGTTTTCTCCTAAAATGACAAGTTCTGGAGAAACTAAGAGCCCAAGTGGAATCCTGGGCCTGGTTTCTCTGTGCATAGGCTCCAAGAGGCAGCTGGCACAGTTTGCTGCACCACTGAGTCAATTAATGATGCTGATTCCACTCGTGCCATTCCTCCTGTGCTGCCTTCCCTATCCTGAGGAGACCACTGCTGACCCACATGTGAGAAGAAGATGGGACTTACTGAGCAGCAGTATCTAGACTTTGGTGAGATTTCCTTCTCACTGTTCCCACAATGGAGCAGAGAAATATTTCTCCTTGCCAGGCTCTTGCTCAGCAAAATGTCAAACTTTTCTGAGTTGCTTTATTCATAATTTTTTAATAGCTTCTGGCTGTGGACATTGGCATCTGCTCCAGTGCTATCATATTGACTTCCATCTCTTTCAGCAGAAGAAAGTGATCAAAAATAACATCTTGCAGTGGTCTCCAAACTGTCTTGCACCTTCAGCTCATAAATGTCCCAGGCAGCATTTCCCTGGTCTCATCACCAGATGAGATCCCTAGCTGGTGTCAGCTAATGCATGCTCACTATTCCAGTCCATTTGTGCCACTCTCTTGCCATGTCTTTGCTCCCTAACCAAGCGTGACCAGAGATGAAATAAAGAGAGCTGCACTGATTTTAATGGCTCACCCTCATCTGAGAAGGATTGGGGTGGCCTTCTTAGCTATCAGCTCCTTGGATGTCTGCTGGCCAGCAAATGACACATATACTCTCTTTCTCCCTGCACTAGATGTGCTTCTCCTGCAGTCATGCTCCCCCAGACTAAACAGGAATATTCACAACTCCTCCTGCACTGATGATGTCCTCTTATGTGAAAAATGCAGAACTGAACAGGCTACAGCTAAATGTGCTGGAAATATGAAGAGGAGAATGATCTTTGGCTGTGCATCAAAGAGCATTAAGGCATTCTGAAGCAGATTCCTCTTGCTTTCTGGGTTTAATTCAGAAGGGATTTTCTAGCCACAGAATCAAGTTCCTCGCTGCATGATTTCTTTCCTGCAGGAGCTGTGAAATCGTGGGCTCTGTGCAGGACAAAAAAAAGCCATAAAGGGGTCCAGGGGTGTGTAGGAGTTTCTCTGGAGATGACAGCAGACCTTCCTGCTGTTCCAAATGTGCAATGCTGTTGGACCTGAGAGGCATCATTCCTAGTGGATTCCAACAGGGGAGACTTGATCTCCATTTCTAGATATTCACATCGCCTGTTCTTAGTCAGCTCATACTTTTCTAAATATTTTTCCTCTTGATCTCTTAAAATAGTTTCCCAGGCTGTCTCTACTGCTGATGTTAACATGCTCCAGTCTGTGTTCCTTTTTTATTATGTCTCTTTGTCTGCTTTTTTTTTTTTAAACAAAAACCACATAACTGCCTTATATAATTCACTTTTGAGTTCATAAGCCATTTCTCCTAAACACAGCCTTGATGTGGAAACATGCAAGGATGCTTCTCTGGCTTTCAATGTTTTTCATTTGTTTGTTCACTTGGTTGATTTTTCTGCTTTGGGTTTTTTTTTTTTCTTTCTTTCTTTTTTTTCCTGTTTTTTTTTTTTTTTTTGGTGTTTCTTTAAAAAAATTTAAAGAATTTTCATTATTATTATTTTTTTGTTTCATTGTTTTTAAATTCTGAATGTATTACGTCACCCAAATCTGTGGCTTTAATTCACTGCTAACAATTCAGTACTCCTTCTGCATGCTTCCTGACACCTTGCCTCACTTTTCCAAAACTACAATTTCAGCTGGAATGCAGCATGGCATCCTTGGTAGGAGCTAGAGAAACTATACTTAGTTTCAAAATAATCAGCATTTACCAATAATTACACAATCAATTACGCATTGTTTTGTTGTAAAACACTCATTCTGCAGCAATGATCAAAGTATTTAATGTGGTTGTTCCCTTCTTATGCATGCTTATTTGTTGTTCATATTTTATTTGCCTGCTAAGACCTGCAATTGCTGGTTTTGATGTTACAAGTTGTTGGATATTTCTTGCTTTCAAGTCTCAGTGTTTGCCCCACATCACTGAGTGCTTATTATATCTAAGGCTTCCTTTTCTAGATCTGTTTACACCTATAAATATGCCTAGTTTATCATTTTGATATTGTCCCCCATTCCTTTGCCAAAGCTTGTCTGGCTTTTATCTTGCATTTTAAACTAGTAAATATGAGTATTCATGAAAGATGAGGAACATAACAAACTTGTCTCTAGTTATGCAATCAAGTGTAAGTGTGGCTGCCTTTAAACAGAATGTGTCAATTCTATGATCTCTGTGATTTCCTTTAATAGGCCTGTTGTAAGTTGTCTCCTGTTACAGTGCAACACACATTAGGTGTATTAGTAATAAGACCACTCGTCATGAATATACGAGTAGTTATTTAGCACAGGTGGGAAATGACAGCTCTGGCTGGATTCTAGGCAGGATTAAATTGATAGACATCCCTTGGACAAGCTGGTTTAGCTGCAGTGGGAAGCACTGTCCCAAATGCACCAATAACACAATGGTTGGTGTCATCCCCTAGCACTGACCTGGCTATACATGGGTATAAAGTAGCGTGTGCATTCAAGGCAATGCTTTTTCTTGCCTTCTGATTTGACCTATAGCATTCCTTGGTGGTTTTTTGGATCCTGACACCCCCTTCTTGTTCAGTTTCATCAGGTGATCCCTCCCTGTATGTCTCCAAGTGGAGGCCACTGTTTAATTGGCATCCTCGGTGCCAATGCTGTCACACACTGGAAGTGGCAGTGCTGGTTATACCCCCCAAGTGTGACGCTTTTGGGGGGTGGTGGCAGCGCCCAGCTCGTTGGGAGCCTCATGAGCACTGAGCCACACCTTCCTGCAAGTGCTTCTGTCCCTTCATCCCACACAAATTCATGCCCACTGGATCCTTCTTTCAGAGCTGGGTGGAAAAATGTGTCATTGCTGCCGTTTTCACCTGTTCGACTTCTCTTTTTAAGCATGCAAGTAAACACACAGAGGATGGGATTAGAGAAAATGTTGATTACTGATACATATGGGGCCTAAATTGAGTTCATGGAAATGAATGAATGGGATTCTGCTGGCTTTCACAGGGGCTTAGGTCAGGCTGGAAGGGTATCTGGAACACCAACACTGGAAAACATTGAAGTGTTTGCTAAAGCATTGAAATATTGTCATCTTGTGGAAAGTTTAATTTTAGTTTGGTTTTTTTTTTTTTCCCATTTTGCTTTGTAATTATCTCTTCTGGGATAGTAAATAGAAAAAATAGCAGCATGCAGTCACAGCAGGTATTCTCTGAAACAAGCACACACTATCAGAGTGTATTTGTGGCTGTTTGTGTTTTGTTGACAGAGTCTGCTCAGTCTATGCCTCACGTTAGTCATATTCTGTCATGTGTCTGAGCTGAAATTCCTCGCTCAATGAGTTAGACTGAGACAGCATCACCTGGAAATTCCAGGTCCTTCCAGTGGTACCAAGCCAGAAGGTGAAGGATAGATCCGTGCTCCATATATGCATTGCACTATTGAAACATGCCAAGGAGAAAATGGGTGAACAGGTGTGGAGTGAGCAGAGGGGGCATGCAGCAGGTTGGACCTGAATGATACAAGCAGAAAACTATTCTTCACCATGAAGGTGGTTTAGGCTCCCTTTATCTTGCTCCTGCTTGAGGATGAAGGTTATAAAACTCATCTGGAGCACCTCTCTCTGACCATGAAGTGATTTCTCTCTCTCCTCTCCTGCCAGGAGGAGCAGAAAGAACCTGAGGTGAGGCTTGGCTCCACTGAGGCTTTCCAGCAGAGGCCACCAACCTCTGTGATGATGGGTTTTAGAGGCAATAGCTGGAAAATCTTCCTTCCTCCTTGCTCTCTTCCATTTTGCTGGTTTTTATATTACAGTCTGGAAAATGCTCTTAAAATAAATAACAGTGAGGGATCACAATATTTAAATTATTTCAGGACACACATTCTATCCCTTTGTCATCAACATCACTGTTTGAAAGTTGGTTTTCATCTGCTCCTCTGTGATGAATTTAAAAAAGGGATCTGCTAAGTGCATATCTGGACAGAGGAAATCCCACCCTAAAATTCACTGGATTAGTGTCAGATCCAGAGCCCACTGGATAGAGTGGGAGATCTCCTGGTGAGTTTGGTGGGCCTTCAGCTCAAGGTCTAAATGTCCAGTTCCCTGAATAATGCCTGTGATTATTTGTGTACCTCTCTTCACTGACCATAATCTCTGCCTCTTGCTGTTGAGTCAGGAGGAGCCATGCAGCAATTTGAAGGACTTACCTGGCAAGAGAGTAGCCTTGCTGTAAAAGCTGTATGTCTTGCTGTCTGCAGTGCTCAAATCAGTCTCAAGTGACCACATGGAGTAAATGTACAAAAAGTCTCATCGGACTTCAATTTTCTGTTCAGTGTTTACTACAGACCTTTAAACAATTTTTGTTCTTTCCCATAAGCCTCTTGTTTGGCTGCAGTGCGAAGGAAACAGAACTGGAGGCCTTTCTCCCTCTTGTCTGCAATTATTTGTAATATCTTTCATCTTAATTTGCAGCAATGGAAAGCAGAAAAAGAGCCAACCCTGCTTCATCTGATGAGAGATTTGACCTGTTTTTCTTGGGTTTAAACAGCTGTAGCACGCTCAAATCAAAAGGGCAGTCAGACCCCATTGCAAATTATTCCTAAATTCACCATTGGATGCTCTTTTGGAAAAATCCATTTTACACTGTTTGCCTCTATTTTTGAATGCTTACATCGTACTGTGTATAATTTGAAAACTATTTTCAGTGGTCATGATTTTTCCCTGGAGTGTCTTCCCAGGTAATCAAATGTTAGTGGTTTTTGTATTTCAGAGATGCTAGCCTTTATTTTATTAAGTGCTTTGCATTCCTAACATGATGCTCATCTTCACTGATTCAGTGCTGAGAATCATAGAACACAATGATAAAGCAATTTGAGCTGGAATTCAGTAATTTAAGATCATTGAGTCCAACCATTAGCCCAGCACTGCCAAGCCCACCACTAAACCTTGTCTCTTAGTGCCACTTCTACGTGTCTTTTAAATACCTCAAGGGACAATGATTCAAATACTTCCCCGGGCAGCATGTTCCAGGGCTTGACAACCCTTTTGGTGAATAAATTTTTCCTGGTGTTCAAGCTAAACCTCCCCTGGTACAACTTGAGGCTGTTTCTTCTCATCCTGTCCCTTATTACTTGGAAGCGGAGCCTGACACCCCCTCACCCCCGGCTGTCCCCTCCTGGCAGGAGCTGTGCAGAGCCACAAGGTCCCCCTGAGCCTCCTTTTCTCCAGGCTGAGCCACTTCCCAGCTCCTTCAGCCTCTCCTGGGGCTCCAGACCCTTCCCCAGCTTTGTTTCCTTCTCTGGACTTGTTGGTTTTTCAAGTTGTGTGAGGGGCCCAGAGCAGGCCCCAGGATTTGAGATGCGGCCTCAGCAGGGCCAGCACAGGAACGGGCACAGCCCAGGGGCCATCGGCCTCTTGCCCACCTGGGCACCCCTGGGCTGGGTCCAGCTGCTGGCACAGCACACCCAGGGCCTTTTCCAGCCCCTTTCCCCCAGCCTGGAGCTCCATGGGTTGTTGTGACCTGAGAACAGGACCCAGCACTTCCCGTGGCTGTCCCTCATCCCATGGATCCAGCCTGTCCAGAGCCCTCTGCAGGGGCCCTCCTGCCCTCCAGCAGATCCACATCCCACCCAGCCTGGTGCTGTCTATAAATTCATTCATGGTAAACACAATCCCCTCTCTCCAACATACCTGGACACACAGGAACACCAGTGAAGGAGTGTGGGACCTATCTCCATCCCGAAGGCTCTGTAAAGCCCAGGCAGACACATCCACAGCCTCTCCTTCAGCCCTGAGCAGCTCACCTTGGCAGAGGAGGAGATCACTTGGTCAGGCAGGACCTGCCTCTCCTAAACCCAGGCTGGCTGTGCCTGATGCCCTCCTTGTCCTGTCCCTGTTGCTGGTGGCACTCAAGGTGACCTGCTCCATGGCCTCCCTGGCACTGAGGGCACGTAACAGGCCTGTAATTCCTGGAGGAAAGGATGTGGATTCTCCTTAGCTGATAAATTTATAAAAATAATTACATTGTTAGCAGCCAGATTAGGTTCCATCTCGGCTGTGGATGTTCTAATTTTCTTCCTGCATAACCTGACACTTGTTGTCCTCCTCAGTCTGGCTCATCCTTCATCCAAACATTGTAAACTCTCTTTTTTTTTTTCCTGAATTCCAGACACAGCTCCCTGTTCAGCCAGGCCAGTCTTCCCCACTGCCTCATTTTTATGGCACATGGGGTCAATTTGCTCCTGCACCTTGAAGAATATCCAGTGCTCCTGAGTTCCTTTGTCTTCCAGGATGCCCTCCCAGGGGACTTTCTCAGCCAGTCCCCTAACCATGCCAAATTCTGCCCTCTGGAAGTCCGAGATGGCAGTTCTCCTCACTTCTCTGGAAATCAAAAATCACCTTTCCATGATCACCAAGCCCAAGATGGTCTCCAGCTGTCCCATCTCCCACCAGCTCTTCTCTCTTCCTGAACAACATGTCCAGCGGCCATTTTCCCTCATTGCCTCGCTCACCAGCTGTCAGGAGCTTCTCTGCCATTTCAGGAACCTCCTAGACTGTTTCCTCTGTGCTCTGTTGTATTTCCAGCAGTCGCATGGTCAATTGATGTCCCCCATAAGAACAAGAGATTCAGACTTCTCCCAGCTGCCTCTTCCTCCTGGTTGGGTAGTCTACAAGAAGTCTCTCACCATGATATCTTGCTAGCCCTCCCCCTGGTTTCTGTGCATGAACCATCAACCTTTTTGTTGGTATTATCAAACTCTATACAATCAAAACACTCCCTGACATACAGGCCTTACATCTCATGGAGAGACCAGTGGCTGAGAACTGGGAAGTGTTTGGTTAAAACAGTAACTGCTGTAATTTTTCTTCTTACCTTGAGCCACATATGTTCCTGTCTCTCCTGCTTGGAGTGTTGCATTGACTGTGGTAAGAGGAAGGTTTTATAAAATCATTGCAATTTAAGGAGCAATTACTGCATGCTGTTCGAAATTTTTCACCTGAGTCTCTTTGGTCTGAATCCAACACCCAGTGAATCTAGCAGAGTCTTTGCCTGGTTTGTAAAGACACTTGATGAGGTTAACCACAAAATCAGTGTTTCAGGGAGGAACAGTAACATTTCCCAGTATATCCAGAGTGGAGTATGACTGTGTGTGCTTATATTAATCCCAAGGTGTTTAAGGTTTCATGCATTGTACCTCTTTCTGTAAGACACTAAAAAATCAGGTGGCATTAATGGTGAAAATGCAGAAATGTGCTACAGAGCCTCAAACAGAATGACGGAAGTCACCTGCTGTTCCCCTGAGGAAATGGAACTGGGAGTGAGTGTGTTGGAGGACAAACTCATTTCCTGTGGCCTCTCTTTGAAGGAAGTCCAATAATTTCAGGGTTGTCAGAACTCACTTTTAAAAACTTCTGTGGTCTTTGAATACCTGTAAATTTAAAAGCACCAGACTCTCCCTCCTTGCTTAAACAGCTGGACCTCTCCCTCCTCCCCGAGCAGTTTCTGTCATGACACTAAGGAAGGAATAACAACAACAAAAAGGGATGATGGCAAATTGTTTCTTATCAGAGGAAGTCTACTTCACAACTGACTCACTGGAATAATTATCTGTCAAATTGCCTCTGTGTGTAGGAAGAATGTGCGTTTCCTTTCCTCAGCCTGAATTCATTATGGTTCATACCAAACTGGACATTCCTTCAAGAGGATTTCTTTTGCTATTTAGTGGGTTCTTGGTGTTTAGGAAGGAAACTAATTCTTGGAGGGAGCTTTAAAATCCCATTACCTTGAGATTTTTATTTTGGTAAGCAAGGCTTACCATAACTTGCAAGAACAGTGTGACCATGCTGGATTAGGCCTCTGGTTATTTTCCCCATGATTTTGATGGAGTCCAACTGCAAATAAATAAATGAAGGGCGAAATCTCCAAAATGCAGCAAGGCAGTTTGATCAAACTATGACACAAGAGAGAACATTTTTCTTCTAATCCATGTGAGCTGTCCATATCTCCGGTAAATAATGAGGTATGTGTCTACCAGTTTTCTAAAGCTATTTTGGGAGCTGGATGAATAAACAGCAAGGAAAAAATAAAGCTGAGATATTTTTTGCCCTCTCCCATTCTTGAAGAGAGTATTTGCAAAGTTTTCCTTAAAATGTGAAGTTTTAAACAATACTCACTCTACTTTTTGTTGTTAATGTAGCCAGGAGCATTGATTATAGCCATCAAGTCATTAATATTGCAGAAAACCCACAAATGATGTGCAGAGAGCCTTGACAAGAGGTGTCCATGTTCATTAAAAATATTACCTTTCTTTCTCTCTAACATTTTGGCTTGAAGATTTGTCTCCATCCTACATCAAACAGCAGGGTAGAAAACAGGACCCTAACATTATCCAGCTCACTTCCACCTTTTTATCTGATTCTTCTTTAAAGAGCTCTTGGATGGGTGATCTGTTGTTTGTCATTCATCACTTGTAGCTTGCTTTTTTATTTTCTTCTAAGATAAGTCATCAAAGAGGAGTGGGGGTTAAAATGCAATTTGGAATAGCATCACAGATTGCAAGGCCAATGTTGCCTGACTTCCCACATGATTCAAGCAAATGCTCCAAGCCTGTATTTCTCATTGCCCTGTGGTAGTAAATTACAGTAGCTGGTGATAGCAATCAGAGGTGAGGAGAATAGTCTTTCTTTCTATTGCTTTGCAGGGTAGAATTCAGAAACATGTCTCTTTGCCAAAGAAGAGCTCTCCACCAGGCACTGTGCGTGTGTTTAAGTAAACAGAAGGAGATTTACCTTCTGAAGCTCATGTGAAATCATTCAAACGTGACATCATTCCAAGACATTGCATGAAAGGAGGTTACACTCCTTAAAGCCTTAAGCCAGGGCAGGAATGTGACTGACCAATCAGCTCTAGCATGTCAGGAACACCAGAGCCATGGAAATTGCTATGAGTAGAGAAACACTTGCTTCTTTATTTATCAGCCATGAAGTTGTGCAGAGCCTGTTGAACAGGCTTTCTCATAGCAGACCTGGCTAGGATGGACTTGTGCCAGGGAGTCAGTGGTAGCAGATGAAACCACCTTTAAGAAAACAGAGTTCTAAGTTGAAATAAGTCATATATTAAAGGTGTCTGAAGACAATCCTCAGGTGCTAATCTGATCTCTACAGTGCAGAGCTGGTGTGACTGGGTGTTGTCTGCTCACATGGTGAAGAAGTCACGTAAGAAATGTTCCCTCATTTCCTCCAAGGATTAATTCTTGTAGGTGCAAACATGTGGGGCTTTACACCTACACCAAATGTGGACTTGGAGGTCTATCTTTACAAATCAGTCACTTTACCCAGGAATTTCCTTAAAGGTGCAGTGGCACTGGGAGGCACAAGCTGAACCTTATGTTGGCAGTGCTCAAAGGATGTACTGTAGCCACTAGCTTTGCATCAAAGGAAGGGAAACTGTTTAGGAGAGAAGTAAGAAGGAAAACCTGCATGCAGGAGAAACTCTGGGGAGGTCATAAGCAAGACAGAATGTAACTGAGCTGGTGTCAGAGCAGGACACAGGTCTTTTGTTGGTACACATGTGGAAAATGCAATGGAATACAAAGGTGCACATCTATATCATCTATATCTATATCATCCATATCTATATCTATATCTATATATCTGTCTATTATCTACATCTCTTTGTATCTAATCCATTTTTATCTCTATCATCTATCTGTATCTATATCTTATCTATATCTGTATCTCTATCCCCATGCTTCTGCGTGTACTTACCACCTCAGCATGAACAATCTATGAAGAAACAGAAGGGGGGCTGAGATGAAAGGAAAAACATCAAAAATTGGTCTAATTATTTTCTAATTTTATTTCCCTTTGCTAGCTGCATTTCTCAGAAGGAGTGTTTGCAAGCCAGTTTGTAAACATGCCAGTTTAAAGTGTATGCAAACACAGCATGCCCTTTGCATGTCCTCAGAACAGCTGAGTGCTCAGGTGAAAGCCTGTGTTTCACAGATGTATCTCAGTGCTTTCTGCTCTTCTGTTTCAAATCCTGTCCCACTGTGGTTCAGAGAACATTTTTAGAAGTCTCCTCAGCATCTTGTTTGTGGCGGCACCCTGGGAAAGCAGTGCTGTCTTTTCCTTCTGCTGGAGGGAAAAAGAAGTGGTTCTCATTTAACACACATGAAGTAATGTCTAGGTCAGGTCTTCTCTCCCAGTGTTTCCCTGGTAGCCAAGTTGCAGCAGTGAGGACCTGACCAGAAGCAGCCTGGTAGAGTTAAAGCCAGTAAAGCAGGACTGGGTTACACCAGCTGGGGATCTGAGCACTGTCTGTACCCTTAAAAACAACCCAAACAAACAACACAGACTCTGCTTGAGCCCTGGTGTGGTTTTTCAGATGGTTCATAAATTTATTTGACTGGATGCCCAACACGGACCACCTGCTCTATTGATAGAACAAAGAAATGCACTTGCAGCGTTGCTAAAAAACCTGAAGGAGAAGAGGGAGAAAAGCCCAGGGTCTGACTGACATCCTTGGTAAGGGGCAACCTTGCTGCATAAACATGGGAAGCAGCCATTCTTTCTAACTTCTCATGTTCATAAAGGTCGTGTCACCAGCTGGCCTGCCAAGCCTCCTTTCCCCCTGACAAAAGAAAGACATGCTCCTTGTCAGTGTCAGAGGGGCTGGAGGTAGAAATGAGTTTGGTTCTCCAGCCAGACCCTCCGTTGTTTGTGACATATTTTTTTATTTGAATTCAAAGTCTGGAATAAGCTCAGACTTTTTGTATTAATCATGTGAGTTATTATTAGTAATCCTATTACTCATGTGAGTTTCTATGTGAAATGCATGTTCCTAATCTTTAGTTTTCTCTGAGACAGTCATTCCCACAGAGGTGGACAGCAACCAAGGCCTTCCCTCTGGTCCATACTGCCTACTGTTCATGGTCAGGTTTCCAGACCATGACTAAGTAACAGGCTGAAAATTATATCTTGACATGCACCTTGGAGAATAACACGTGTAGGAATAATTTCACTAGGTTTTGGTTTTTCTCCCTGAATAAAATGCAGTTGTTAAGCAAACTACAAATTCTGCCAGCCCAGAGGCCTCAGCACAACACATGAATGCGAATTTATCAGAGTTCTGGTGAATTAGATGAAAAAGCCTCCTGCATAAGCAGGGGGAAGACCTGCATGGATCTCACACCAGAGCAGGTAAATGAGAAGAGCTACAGAGTGCCTGCTGAATATTTTTAGGTTTTCTGTAAACTTTATCTTCACAGAGTGTGTTAGGAGTTACAGAGAAGAGGGTGAGGTGCATGTGCTATAAAGTAAAGGCCAGAGATACCACATTAGGATCTACAGTCCCAGTGCTTCAGAAAACTTTGAGCATTCTCTGGTCACAGAAAGGAGATAGAATGATTTTAAGGGCTGTGAATTGCTTGTGCTTTTATATCAGAGGTGTTAGTGGAAGTCTCTTTTTGTAGCTAATGATAGCAAGCAGTTTGTCTGTTTTTATGGCAGAATATATTTTGGTCCAATTGTGCTCCTTTTTTTTGTGCCTTGTAATAAGCTTCTCTCAACTCTCTCTGCTTCTAGAGTGCATGAATCATTTTATTTATTACTAATATGTGCTGGAGTTGAACATAATTTCTTTATTTTCAAGCATTCTCAGTCGTGCTTATACTTGGCCTGGTCTGCAGCTTGTCTTCCAAGCCTCGCTCCTTGTAAATGGAAAGGAACCTTAAATACTAGTTCTCCTTTGCTCTTCCCCGCCCCATTTTCTCTCATGCAAAAGCATCTTTGGAGCTTACTGTTGGTTTATGTCTGTGATATTTAGTTGCAATTAAGATTTTTGGGGCTTATTACTTTCTGGAGAAGAAGTGTCTTACAGCTAAGAAAAATGAACCTTTCTCTACAGCACCATTACATCTTGCAGAATGCTCCTCTATGGATGCTTATTTGTAAAAGCCAGTCCTAGACTGGATGGATCATTGTGGGAATGAGAGAAGAGTTTAATGCCATCACAATTGTTTTCTCCCTGCCAAGATTCCTCTCAAATCCTCTTGTAACTCTCACCACCTCTGGTGGTATCAGGCCAGGGACTGTCAAGACTGAAATTTTAGCAGTTTTATGTTGTTGTGCCATGCACAAGCTTTTAGTGTATCTTTGTACCATCCATTAGCATTTTCTCTCTGATCCTGCTCCTTTTTTCCACCTTGTTTTCTTTTTATGGGGTATTGGTCTCTCATGTTGCATTCCTGTCTCTCAGCAGGGTTGTTGCTGGCTGGTCCCAGTGCAGAAGTTGTAGCTGACCTGTAGCAGGTGACAGCTGAAGAAATGGACTGATGGCAACCTCAGAAAGCTGGACAAAGGGAAATGCAAACCCCTGTGCCATTGGTGGGACAGGATGGATGTAGAGAAAGATGGATGGGCAAGGAGTACCAGCAGCTGGGCTCTCCTGGAAGGCTCAAGCTGAGAGGGTCTGGGTACACAGATTGGAAAGGGGATGCTGCTTTCAGGCAAAAAATGCACATTTAGTCCTTTGGATGGTGGACTGAACCAGGAACCAGGTTGCCCAGAGAGGCCATGGAATCTCCATCCTGGATTGTTCTGCTCCTTCTGGGCTGGAGCCTGCCTGAGGTCCAGGCTGACCCACTGCACTGCTGCCTGAAGTAAAGACAGAGCTCACCATGGCACCACTGCTTATTTCCACTATTTTCCTCCTCTGAGAGTTTTTCTTCCCCAGAATTTATCTCTTGAAATAAAGTAGCTTATAATATTTTCCACTCACAAGCCTTTAACTTGGTGATGCTTTCCTCGAGTATGAAAGCAGTGGGAGAATTGCATTTTTAAAGGAATCCCCACTTGAGTTACAGATGACATGCTTGCATGCTTGTGAAATGTGTTTGCTCAGAGTCCCTTTGTTTGCTGCTGCCAGCCTTGTGGTGATCCTGTGCCCATGTGGCTTTTCCTGGTGGCTTCCCTGAGGCTCCCTTGGGCACACACAGCATTGACTGCCAAGAAGTTCACCACGGGACTGAAGTGAGAATAATTTTGCAGCCTGGAAGATGGATTCCTGCCTGTCAGAAAGGCCATTCCAGCATCCAGGGTGCGTCCTCTGTGTTAATCGACAGGTGAGGAAATGTAAAGGTTTCTTCACACCCTCCTTGCTGCGGATTTCTTTCAACTAAGCCATTTTATTTCTCTTTCTGAGGGACAGAGGGAAGATGCTGTATCTTTTGTTTCAAAGCCTTAGGGTTAGAACTTCATCTTTGACTGCCTTTAGGTTGCTACATCAAAGTAGGCAGTAAGAAATTAAAACCACCTGGATAACATAATAAAAAGAACAAGCCATTTAGGGAAAAAAAAAAAAATCAATATTTTGTCTTTTAGGTCCCCAGTGAGAAATACTTCTGCAGAGAAGACAGAGGGGAAAACATGAAGAATAGCTTCTCCTGCCCTAATTGCAAGTACAGCAGGCATGTCAAGTGTGAATTTGAGAGACAGAGGTAAGGAATCCTTTGTAAACAGGAACAGAGCTGCTGAAAAAGAAGGACAATAGCTAAGGACCAACCTGTAGCTAAATCTACGTCCAAGAAACCTTATCTGAGGAAGTAGGTATAATTCTAGATCAATGTATCTTTGTTTTATCTCCTGCTGGATGCCCTTGCTGCCTTTTATATGAAGTTTGATTGTATAAGTGGGTGTCAAGTTTTGTAAATACTTCTAGGTGTGGGTAAAACAGTTGGGAGAATGGCTGATGTCTGGATGTCACTTGGATGGCATAAAAAAAGCAGCTGCTGGTTTTCTGAGCTGCTGCAACTGGACCTGACCATAGCAAGGGTCTTTAGGGACATGAGAAGGTGTTAAAATCTCACTGGGCTTCCCTGTCCACAGAGGATTAAGTCTCCAGAGGCAGAGCTGGGGTCACATTTTCAAATACCATGTTTTTGGGTTTAAGGGTACCTTTCCTATCCATTTAGTGAATATAGCCACTCTTCTTTATTGACATTATGGAGTGAAAAGTGACTGCTCCACTAGCCAAAATAAATTAAACCTGCCTTGTTAGGATCCCTGCCTCTGAGCATTAAAAGTGTGAAACACACTCTGGGCAGCAAGTCATTAAATATACAGGGAAAAGGTACAGAGGTTAAAGAATACTCAGATAAGTTAGATATATGCAAGTCAGCAGGGCCTCTTGAAATTCACCCTGGAGTACTGCAGGTACTGTCTGAGGTGATCTCTGAGCTATTAGCAATTATCTCTGAGAGCTCGTGGAGGATGAGTGAGGTCCCAGTGGATGGGAGAAAGGCAAACACAGAACCTATCTTTGAAAAGGGGAAATGGGAAGACCCAGGAAATCACAGGCCAGTCAGCCCTGGCTTTGATACTGAGAAAAATGCAGGAGCAAATTATTGAACAATCAATTTGTAAACACCTAGAGGAAAATAAGGTGATAAGAAACAGCCTGCTTGGGTTTGTCAAGAACAAATCACATCAAAGCAATCTCATTTCCTTCTTTGACAGAGTAACTGGCCCAGTGGATAAGGAGGAAGGAGCAGATGTGATAGATCTTGACTTTAGCGAGGCTTTTGACGCACATCCACGTGACATTTTCATAAGTAAACAGGAGAAATGTGGTTTAGAAGAAGTTATTATGTGATGGTTGCAAAACTGAAAAATTTGGCTTATCAGTAAAGCATTTATCAATGGTTTGTTGTCAGACTGGGAAAACATATCAAATAAGATACCACAGAGGACTGTCTCAGGTCCAGTATTATTCAATATTTTCAGCTTTGATGATGGAATATGTAAAAAACTTCAAAAAATTGCATATGATACTGAACTAGGAGGGGTTACAAACAGAACAGGATTTGAATACAAAATGGGCTTGATAAATAGAAGAAAGTGTCTGAAATCAATTGGATGAAATTCGATAAAGGAAGACAAGTGCAATGTATTACTTTTGGGGAAGGAAGAATCAAATGCACAAGTATTAAATGGAAAACAACTAGTTTGAGAGCGGTTTTCATAAAAGAGGCTTAGCACAGAGCACAAGCAAAATGAAATCCAGAAATGTGAAGATGTGTGAAGAGTAAATTCCACGATTGTATGAATTAATAGCAATATTGTGAATAACTGGGAAATAATTATCTAGTTCTGCTCTGAGTGGTGGAACCTGACCCAGGAATATTACATCTGTGTCCAACAGTAATGGCACATTTTGAAAATTGTTCTCCTTTAGATGGAGAAAGAACAAAGCCTAGAAAACAATTGCTGTGAGGAAAAACTGAATTAACTGAGTATGGGCTTTTTTCTGAGGAAAAAGTGTCATGCACCTACAGTATGCAAAATATTATTAAAAATCTTGTAAAGAAAAGGGCACTTGTCTACTTTCCCTGTTTAAAATTATGTAAAAAAGAAAAGAAAGAAAGAAAAAAGGATGGAATAAGCTCAAGCAGATAGATAGATAGATAGATAGAGAGATGTTCTGGCTATGGGCATGATAATGCACTGGAACACGGTTTCTGAGGATATTCTGGAATCCTTGTTTCAAGTCCTGAAAATGGGTCAGACAGACATCTGTCTGTGATGTGAAACAGATGTCCTCTGGAGGGTACTCCTACTTTTACATTTCTACAGTAATTCATACTCCTCAGTCAAGAGAAAAGCTCACATGAACAAGACAAGCAAGAATTAAATGCATGGATATAAATTTCCTCCCAGACTCCCACTTTTCCACTGCAAACTTCTTTTCATGGATTTATGTACATTTATCACACAGTCCTCTGTTCTCCTTTTCACCTGTTTTTGCTTTGAAACAGAGGGAAGAGTTGCTAGTCATTCCATAATTATATGAAAGATTATGAAGCTAGACCGGGCTGCCTTCTATCCAAACATGAAATCATGCACGTTCGTTCTCCTGGGCTGGTTGCTGGTGCAAAATCAAGACCAAAAGACTTTAAAGACCCCCCAAACCCCAAACATTTTTGATATTATCTGCTGTAAGCTGCTCTAAGAAACACTTTACTCTTTTCCTCTTTTTAATTTTGATGAAGATACACAGTCAGAGAATGAAGATTTATAAGCATGCTCTCCCCCTTTTAATGATAGACATGGGACAAACTGGGTAGTACTTTTATGATATTTTATTGGCATGATTTTGAACAAGACAGAATGCTGCAAACCCTTTGAATCTTGTTTCTGTGTGAGCCACGTGCATCCTGAAACAGCCTTGAAATAGCTAGTGAGAAGTAGGATCTTCATTTAGGGCTGTAAGGCCAGAAATCTTAGTCATCAAGTGTTGTTGTTTGTGAAGACTGTGAGAAGAAAAAAACACTTTTTTAAAAGACTGATCTAAACTAACATGTTTCACTGCAGGATTTGCACTCTGCATTGTGCAGGATGCTACACTCAAGGAGCAGAATTGTCTCTTCTCCTCGATGTACTTGGCTTTGTGATGATACCTGCACAAAATAAATTTGTGAAACCCTTCTTAAAAGGGTACAAGGCTGTGCTCACCAGTAAAGAAGTGCTTGCCTGGCTGTGAAACTTGGATTCTTTCCTTTGTATCTCTGTGAAACCTTTTCAGGTGCAGGAACCAGGGGTGTTATATTTTCTGTAGATGTTGGTGGGATTAATGTACTTGATCCCTTGATCCCAAATTTGGGACCTAGACTTTCTCCCAGATGTGGATGTTTAGGAGCAGAAATCTATGTATTTGGGGAAGGGGTATTTATTTCCAGGTGAGCTGGCTTGTGGGTAACTGTGTTTGAGTGAGATCAACTCTCAGGTCCTTGAGAAGGGTTTGTCCAGGCTGTGCGGGGAGTGCTCCCGACCATCCAGAGGGAGCCAGGGCAGCTGGAGCCAGGATCATGCAGGATGCTAAGGCTGCATCCATGTGATGCTGTGCTGCATGGGTGTAGACTTCCATGCCAAGGTTAATAGTGTTACCAACTTTCCTTTTCTCTGTTTTGCTCTGGCTCACATTTTTAACCTACATACTTTAGTTTTACCTGTTTTTAAAGTCTCATATTACCATTTGCAACTGAGTGTTTGTCAAAACGGAGCCCCCCAGGATCTACTAAAGTGCCAGCAATATTTTATACACCACTAAAGTCTTGCTAAAAGACTATTTTGAGACTTTACTGATTCTGTGAAGAAAAATAAATAGTTAGTGACCCTTGTAGTATGGGCCACTATAAATAGTTAGTGACCTTTGTAGTATGGTTGAACTGATAGGAAGATGCACCACTACTTACATTTATGGTGAGGTCTACAGCACATAACTTTTAAGAGAGAATTTTGTAGCCGAAGGTTTTGGGAGGTTACTGGTAATACTATCATTAACTTGCCAGTAAGAAGATAGAACCTTATTTAGAGGCGCTTTTACCCCTGTTTTCTGTAATATAATAGTTTTTGAGCTTTCATTAGCTACCACAAATGAAAGATTTGTGGTAGTATGAAACGGAGTGGGTTCTTCTTACCACTTGCAAAAGATCTTATTAAACATAAAGTTAAATAAAGCTTCCTGGATCTAAATATAGGCAGGACTAAATTGGCAGATCTCAGTAAGCATGATTGCTTAGTAATGGAGATAATGCTGAGTGAGCTTTATAGAAGGGGAAAAAAACCTAAATAAAAAAAATTTTGTCTGAAATGCTGCCAAAAGTTAATGCCTCTTTTCCCCTCTACGAAACAACATTGTCCTTGTTTTCCATCTCAACCAGCTTGAGACATCTCACTGAGAGACATTTTCTCCAGTCTGAAACATATCCACAGCCTGTTCCACACTAAAATTATCAACCATACAAGTTGTGTCATGACAGTCAGAAAAAAACCCAGTCTAAGACAAGATCAATTCCTGACCATATTTTTCTCTTTTTTTTATTTTTTTTTTTAAGAATTAATGCTGTATTCACAGAATAACTCATCTAGGGAGGAGTAACCTCTAGGTAATAAGCTGGTCAGGCACCATGGAGGACACCCATCATAGGCATTGTGCATCTTTAATTGTAGGGGTGATGCTGGTTAAGAGGAAAGATCTGTTCTTATCTACAGGAGGGTTTAAGCCCATTTTTGAAGCCTCTAAAAGGATCTTGCTGAAACTCAGTCTTTGCTGGAATTTCTCACCCATGTTCCCTCAGCTCAAGCCTTCAGGCTGGGCTCTGTGTCGTGCCAGAGGGAAGCACTTAGGAGGGGCTGGGTGAGCACAGCCACCCTTCAGCTGGGACTCAGTGTGGCTCTGCCCATTTCCAGTGACTCTCTGATCTCAGTCCCCAAGCCCTGAGAGGAGAGATGGTGTCTTCTGCAGATTTCTGGCTATGCCAAATTACTGCAAAAAAAACCAAGAGGGGACATACATGCAGATGTTGCAAGGTCATGCATGGGAAAAAGACAACACTGATGAGTAGAAACTCAAATTGTTGCTTGCTTACCACCATTACTTAATTCAATTACATCCACTGAATTATCTGCAACAGCAGACTTTGTGGAGAGGTATGGCCCACCTGTGATACATATATAAATATATGCATGTATATATTTATACTCTATCATGGTGATAAATTTTAATGAGAGCTTCATCACAACCAGCTGGTGTTGTTTGAAACAAATTACATTAATAATGCGACTGAATTTTCAGCACAGGACCAAATAATAAGAGTTGTAAAGCTGCAACATAATGTGGAGTCAACAGTTTAGTGGGCTGGCACTCCCACTTTAGGCAAGGCTCTGAATCTGCCTTCTTCTGTGGGATGAGCTTTAACCTTCCCTCCTCCACACCCCGCTGGGATGTCACAGGGGTGCAGCCTCCTGGCACCGAGGAGAAATGCTGAGATATCTGACAAGTGAGGCCTGTATTAACACTTCAGGTAGCACGTTTATTTTGGGGCCAGCAGGCTGGCAGCTCCCTGCTATGTGATACTTCTGCTCTCTGCCTCCCTGCTTTGGAGTGCTCTGGGTCCTGCTTGCGCCACCCTGCGCTGCGTGGGAGAGGTGGTGGAACTCACAGCGCTCCTCTCCTCCTCCCGCTGCCCTGCCGTGGTGAAGGGGCAAAGTCAGGATATGTTTCCAGCGTGCTGCCTCAATCAGGGTCCTAGAGGTCCAGTGAGGCACTTGGACAAGGATCTGCACCATGCTGGCAGTGCTGTTCCCATGGTGGAAAGGCTTCATTCCTGGTGATGAGGAGCGCAGGGACCTTAATGTGGGACTGGAATGCAACAGCACCCCTGTGCTGCACACTTCCCACCCAATGTTGGAGAAAAACTCCACCAGGATGGAGGGATTTCACCACTCTTCTTGTTAAATATCCTCAGTACATGTGTTTAAGGTGTGCTAGAACATTCCTTGCTTCTCTATGACTTCTGGCTGAGGATCAGCATGAACTCTTCAGTGCTCCCTTTCTCTTTGCTTGAGGGTAGGCAGCTCTCCTTACCAGCCCCACTTTCTGCCTGGTTACCCAGATTCCATCAGGAATGATAAAAGGCAAATGTGTCTCAGTGTGTGCACAGACACAGAGATGCCCATGCCTGGGACTCTTGGTAAATATTTTAAGTGTAGAGTTTCTCTATAAATATTCTATTCTCATAACCTATCTCTTTTACTCAGTCACTCTTGTCTGTCTTGACACTTAACTCTGTGAATGTTTTCTTTAATTTCTAGATCATCATAAATTAAAGGACTTCTTGATTTTCCACAATACCTTCCTTTTTTCCCCCATTTTCTTTTTTTTTTCCTGAGGCTAATCTTCAGTTAATAGCGAAATGTGAGCATATAAATAAAAAATGTCCGTTGTGTGTCTTTCTTGCAATAAATCTGATCATTCCTCATACTGCTGCTCAGTATATCTCCCCTAAGGTATGCTGAATTTGATCAAATCACTACATCACCGGAATGTTGAGTGTTACTCATTTGTGTGCTAATTACTCTTAATCTGGGCCCTTTTAAAAAGGTCGTCAATTAGACTTTATTGAATTGTCAGCCTTGGTAGCAGCGAAGGGAATCTGGTAGCTGGTGTAATGATGTCACAGATGGCTAAATACTCTGAAGTCTGAAGGGAAAAATGAATTAAATATAAGTTCAAGTTACACAATGTGGTGTGAAAATGTGGGAGCCAGGCTTTTTGTGGAGGAAACTACTGTTCACAGCTGATTGAAGCTGACTCTAAAGACCTCTTTTATGGCACCCTCTGGAAAGAGCTATGAATAAATGACCCTTTCTCATCTTATTCCCAAGGTTCACCTTGAAATAGGTCTCTTCTACGTGGAGCAGATCTTCTGCCTTTTTAAGAACATCTCAAGGCCACCTTGCTGCTGTTTGTTTTCCTTTGCTGGAGGTTGGGACAAGAAGATGAAAAATTGTAGCTTGATTTGCTCAATACCCACCAGTTCTAAACTTTAACCTTACCTCAGCCAGGAATTTTTGAAGGTGCTTTGAGGACCTGGAGTAAATGAATCCATATTTTATAAGCCAGTCTTTTAATGGATTTGCTGTATGTTACTCCTGTCATTGTGTCTCCAGAAAGACTAGGCGAGCAATTTTGTGTTTTCGCAGATTTTTTTTTGGCAAGCAATTCTCTCTGAGGAAAATTTTGAATGAAGAACATTGCAACCAGAAGATAAGTGGCAATCAATACTTGTTTCAACATAATGTATGCCTGAAATTGTACTTACCTATGCACGAGCACAATAATGGTCAAAATTCTGACATAAATAAAGATATTTTACACTTCTGATAGTGGGTTTCTTTTGTTATTTGACCTCATTTATTATTGGATATGTAATTTCCACTGAACATTTAGCTCACATGCTTGTTAGTCTTATCCAGTTAAGTAACAGAAATTCATACCCCTTTTATTTTGTGATATTGCACATTTGGAGAGTGTTGAGAAAAGCCATAGAAAGGAGATGTACTCATTATTCTGATCAGAAAACAAGGCAAAATGACCAGTCGATTATGTGTGTACCTTACAGATCTCATTAATGGGTGCAATTTAGTTAGTCCTGAGGTAAAGATTTTTCAGGTCTTTTTGACTGCATGGGAAGAGAGCCCAAATGTAGCTTTAAAAGGTTACCATCTTTTATAAAGCGTACTTGAAACTTTGGGAACTGAGAAATTCGAATGAAGGGCAGGGATAGTTACTGTGGTTTTTTTTTTTTTGTTATTTTTCCTCCTCA
This sequence comes from Geospiza fortis, assembly GCF_000277835.1. Lineage (NCBI taxonomy): Eukaryota > Metazoa > Chordata > Aves > Passeriformes > Thraupidae > Geospiza > Geospiza fortis. The sequence continues at coordinate 381,751 of NW_005054468.1, forward strand.
TTCAAATAAAGTATGTCTGGGAATGGAGAGAAAGAGCCAGAAGCTATCTTCAGGAGGGACAGAAAGTTTCCAAACAAGGCAAATGAGCTAGCAGAGAGCAACACACTGTACTTGTAAAAACTTCCAATGTTAGCAGGGAAGAAGGATGCTGGTAACCTGTTCAGATGAAATTTCAGAGTTCTCTCCTGTGCACACATTTGGCTGGCTCTACTGTGGATCATAACCTCCTCCTCCTCCTCCTCCTCGGATCCGGGATTACATTCCTGCCACAGGAGTCCCTGATTTCTGCTGAGCTCACTAATTGTCACCCATATGCAAATACCAATATGCCCCAGTGGAGATTTGTGTTAACAATTGTGTGGGATGCTGGAGGCTGGTGTGTGGAGATGGCTGGAATATCTTAGTGTGGGAAGCACTGGGGAGTCCTGACTCTTTTTTCATGTTGATAACTGTGAGATATGGAATTTCCTGTTTTCTTCTAACTTTGGGATAGTTTCTGATTCCTTTCACTTTACTCCTGAGCTGAATCGTACCTTGTTCCACAAGTAGTTTTGGTGGTTCAAAGGGATCATTCATTGGTGGGAAAGTACCATTCAACATCACTTAAAACCTTGGAATCTAGTCCTTAAATCAAATTTGCTAGCTGAACTTTACGTGTGTGTTTGTGTGGATGTCTGTTTTTCAGCTGGTTTTTTTACAAGGGGCTGTAGTTTGCCCTTTTAGCCTTCACTGAAACCTTTCATTTCCTGTGCTGCTGTTAGGTCACAAAGCTTCATAATGTTCTTCATTGTTGTTGTTTGTTGCATGCGCTGAATTAGAAATTAATTCTCTCTCAGCTTCTCTTGCATGTGCTTCTAAAATTGTATTCTCCATTTAATGTATTCCATGGTATGTGTGTCTCATCAAATGTGGCAGATTGGGGTGATTCTGTCAATAATTCATATTTGATATCAAATAGAACAAAGTTAAGAGGGAATTGCAAGGTAATATAATCCCTGTCCCCTTTAAACAGATGAAGTTGGACTAAAATTTATGTCTTCGACCAGGACACTTAACATTCAAAAGCCAAACCTGCCAGCACAGGGACTGATAGCTGCTTGTTTGGAAGTAATATGGAAAGCCAGAACAGAGGATAGCAATTGGTATCTTCAAAAGAAGTCCTGTGGCCCTTGCTTTTCACAGGTGAGGAAGCAACCACGGATCTCATCAAATTCCACTGGAGTCCCAGGTGCTCAGTACCTCTGAATTTCAAGCAGTTAAGTAGGGCATGCAAACTGGGATGCTGCAAGCTGACAACAGTCGAGGCTGATCCACTTGAAGGTGCTGCTAAGGCAGTTGCTGAGAAACTAAAGGCTGAAAAGGAAAATGCTGAAATCAGTTTTGTACATGCCAAAGACCCTTCAAGCATCTTTGGCTTCTTTGATAGAGTCTGAGATTATTTGATTAGTATAGAGAAACAACAGTCAAGGAGGGTTTGTTTTTTATTTTTTAAAGCGGCTCTAAATGGTTGGAAGATGTGAAGACAAGAGTCTGTTTCTGCTCTGTCTGGGAGAGGAAGTCTCCCTGCTCTATGCCAAGAGTTTGCTCCATAATGACTGATGGAAAGCAGGGACTCCTGCTGGGCTGTTCAGGCTCAGTGAAGCAGCTGTTCTTCAGAAAGGGGGCTGCTGAAATTTCACATGGGGGCTGTGCATGCAGTTCGACCTCCAGAGCTTCACCAGGAATCTTTTTTCCTGCTACAATTGCTCTTTCTTCCCTGGGCATCTGCTAGAGATCTCCTCTTATTGTTTTGATCCAATAAGACTGAGATATGGAAAGGAACCCTTGAATGCTTCTGAGATCTCCTCTTATTGTTTTGATCCAATAAGACTGAGATATGGAAAGGAACCCTTGAATGCTTCTGAGAATAAGAAATGTTTTGTAATCCCCTGGAGGCAGGCAAAAATATAATTTAGCTGCAGTAGAAGCAGTAGCAAAAGTCCCTTTGAAATCCCATGTGTCTGCCCATGAGGAACTACCTGATACTGCAAGTTTCTCCCTAATCTCCTGTGGGATCCTTCTGCTGTGTCTGCAATATTTTGCATCTCATGATGCCCATCTTTTGTAGTTGGATAGCACACCCTGAAAATGCTCTGCAATTTCCTGTGGAATTGTCTGTTGAGGAAGTTACACTATCACAAAAAGCACCTTGCGATTTTCAAAACTATAAAGTTCTTGGCTCATAGAATTTTCCCAGCTCCCTGTTTTCCTCAGCCAGGCTTAGAACGGTTGCCCACTCTCCCCTGGACCAGGACTGCTTTGCTGAGGCCTCTCAGAGGCTGATTTATGTGCTGAAAACAGCAACCACGTGTAAGGAAGCAG
>NW_005054468.1:384189-406521 GCF_000277835.1 Geospiza fortis
TTCCTGCTGCACAGATGCTGCTCAAGGAGACGTTGTGTAATTCAACTGCAGGAGTCTCAGAGGGCTGGGAAAGCAAAAATCTGTCTGGGACAGTCAAATGTGGTGCTGTGTGGCTATGGAGATGAAGCTCTAAGCCTTCATGCCTTTGAGTCTTGTTGATAAGATAGGGCAGCACAGGGGAAAACACTATGTGAAGAATAGGGTGGCTGCCTCCTCCTTCAATTTTGGGTCTGACCCAAAATGAAGCACTCATTACCTGTAACAGATAAATTTACTCTGCTGTTCATGCAATATTCCCCTTGCTAAATGTGTTGCAGAGGTGATGAAGCCGCACGCTGCAGCAAGGCTGATGTTGATTGAAAGTTTTTCCCCTTATGGGTACAAAATGCTAAAAGGGAAGATGAAAACAAGGAGTGGTGATACCCAATGATCAGGCTGTCCAAGAATGCCTTGTTCATATGAGAAAATCAGAAACACATCCACCAGGCCCCTCAAATGTGGTCTCAAAAACCCCAGTCTATTTTAGAAAACACACTCCGGACTCAGAATTGCAACTCAGTGCTCAGTCTGTGTTACTCTCATGGTGGATTTACTTAACAACTCACAGTTTATTGGGCCTGATTCTTCTTTCTTTTGCAGCTTTAGGTCAGCAGTCATCTATACAAACTTCATAGGATTATCCTTATTAAAAGCTCTATTTGTTCTTGTTTCAATGAGAGTAAACTGTGTATCTGCAGTAAAGCAAGATTTGGGTTTTTGGTTCTTGTTTTGAAGTTGAGTCTGATGGAAGCAACTACTTGCTGTTTTTCAGAACACTTGTGCTTTTAGGACAAAAATTAGAGTGAAATTGTGGGGAGAAGAGGATTATGCTTTGACTATAAAGAGGAAAACAAACACTTCATTTTGAGTGACCTGGAATGGGGAAAAAAAATAAAAAGAAAATTCTGGGTAAGGATTCTAGTCACCAGGTAACAAAAATGCCCGAAATCAGGCATTTACAGGCTTTTATGAAAGTGTTTTCTTTGTGTTACAGCATAGAAGAATAATGATTTGCAACACAGGAAGTTGCCATGGAACAGAATCATCACCCACTGATGAGCTTTATTGTCTCAAAATGTGTCTCCCTACCAAGAGTCACAGCAAATGGTCAAGATACTTTCTGTGGTGGCGGGCCAAGACCATGGCACTGTCTTGTGACTTATTCAAAAGGTGCAATAATAAACATCTCTTCTGCCTGTCATTTTCTATTTCACTGTGTTTACCCCAAAAAGAGGATAACTTTTCAGAAAAGAGTGAAAAGTTGCAAACAAGAACAAAAAATATTTTCCCAGGGTAGAATATTCTGTTATATAACACTTTTTACTGTGTGCTGGAAGGGAAAAACACACTTGAAGAGCAAGATGAAAACAAAACTCTAAAGAAGTGAGTTTTGAATGTACGCTTAATGCAAACTGAGAAAACTGAAGTTAGAGACTGTAGATGACACACCAGTCGTGGCACTCTGCTTGCAGTTTTAAATGTCATGTGCTGTAGACACTTTTTTTGCTCCTCCAGTCCATAGGAGAAACTCAATTCCTCTCTTCCCCCTGACCATCAGTCCTCAGCCTGTGGTCAAAACATATTGTTCTGCTTTCCATTGTCACAGTTTTACTTATTCCAGATCAACTAAACAGACCCTTTTTCGTGGCAATCTGGAAATCCAAAAATCTCAGCCTAATCTTTCTGCTTCTGATGCCTTCCAAGTTTTGATGAGGTTGTTTTATCTCTTGCTGTTATTAAAGAGCAGATCAATGATGCTCCAGTTATTCTGTAGATTTTTGCCACTCTATGTATGTCAGGAATACTCTTTTTATCTTCTCTTTTGAATCCCCTGTTAATCATATCATGATGCACCTTCTTCAAATCTACAGTTTTATTGAATGGTGTTTTTAATCTTTGCAGAACTCCTAACTAGTCACGTCCATAAAGAAATGAAAAAACCCTGGTATTCACATCACCTGATGTGGTTGGTTTTTTGGGCTCTGCAAAGATTAAAAAACACAGTAAGACTTGAGAGCATCCTGGAAGGAATACAGAGGTTGCTGTTAATATGTTCTTCTATTGAACAGAACTGATCTGTGGGTTTGGAAATAGAGGAGAAGTGACTGTTTAAAGGTTGAGATTTTAGATGCACATGTTCTGGTGAGAAGAAACTGGAAAAATTAAGAGGGCCAATGCTGAAGCTGCTGGTGGGGTCACCCTCATTTCCATGTGCTTTGATGTGTCACTCCCTGCAGTGGGATTGCAGTAGAATGATTGGGATGGTGTCAGTGGTGGGATGACTCCTCATGTGCTGATGGAAAGCGCTCTGTGGGAGCCAGGCAGATCACTGAGGAGGTTTTACAGGCTTGTTCATGGCCAGGACAGTTTCTTGTGTCCCTCTTCTGCAGTGTCAACTCCACACTGCTGTTGCCAAGGCTGATGATGGCTGCTGGTGAGGAGGGACTGCAGCCCTCACCCTCTTTGACACAATGCAGCCACAATCTGTGACATTCAGACCAGTAATAACCTCCTTTTTTCCTTATACCTCCTTTGCCTGATCTTTATCACCCGTGGGTGTCTCCCAAAAAACCTGGCCAAGAGCTTGGACGTGCACTAGCCCAGTCCTTCTGCAGGAGATATCAGTGCTGAGCTCCAGGGGCTCCACAGAAAAATGGGAAAAAAGAGGGAGGAGGGACAGAGGAGATACCAGGCAGGAATGGACGTGGTGTCAAACACAGGGGAAAGGAGGAAGTGAGAGGGGCAGGAAGGGGATAAGCTCTTTAAAGAAAGAAAAGGCAGGATGGAAACGCAGCAAAGACAAAGAGCATTCCTGTCGGGAATCCTGGGGTCTCTCTTCAGGTCTGGGCACAGATTTGTCATGCAGCCTTTGGAAAGTCATGTCACGTTCATGCCTGCAATGTGTCCTCAGGAGCCTGGAATGTGAGCTTAGCTGCTTATTATTGGACTCCTTATTTACAAAGCTAGGAGGGCCTGTTTTGATCTTTTATTCCAACTCTTTTTGCAGTGTATGTGGTCGAACTTGCTAAAATTAATTCCTGCTTAACCTGCAGCCTGTATTCTAAGGGAAAAAAACTCTGGAATTTATGGGGAAAATTCAGTGCAAATCTTTAAATCTCAGTTTGGTGTGCTTGCCTAGCAGCTAACCAACCTGCTTTTTTTTTCTTCTTTTTTTCTTCCTGCTCTAATTTGCTTAATTGTTTAACCTTCATCCTCAGTAGACGTTAAGCCTCAACATCTCTTTGTCTTTGGACCGAAACCTCCCTCAATTACCAAATTTTTATCCCTCATAGTTGGCTGTAATCTCTAATTAATTCACCCCTTCTTTACAAGCCTCTCCACAGAGAAACACTTGATTTATTTAAGCCACCAGGCGCATTCCCTGACGCTTTAATTGTCCTCGCAGGTCTTCTCTCTGGTTCACCTCGCCACCATCTCCCTGGATCCCGGGGCGCTGGAGCAGGAGCAGCGCACCTCACAAAGAGCACAAGCCCTGGTTGTGGGGAGGAAATCCTTTGTGACCGACTCCCGTCCTCCTCCTCCTTTGCCAGGCAGGCGTGACCGTGGCTGCAGGGAGAGGGAATTGCCTCTCTTCTCCTTCCCAGCCCCTGGAGGGTGTACCTGCATCTCCGGGATGCTGCCAGCATCCTCGGGCTGCTCCTTTGTCCCAGATGGCTTCAGGAAGCTCCTCTCGCCGTCCTGAGGTTGGAAGCTCGTTCTTCACAGCAGCGCTGGCTGCCTTTGTTTGGTCCTGTGTGGTTAAACATTACTTTGCAGCTGTTTCCCACACACTTTTTTTAAATTATTTTTTTTTAATCTGTCATTTCTCTACATTGGGAAAAAAATACAGAACAATTTGTTAGATTCCTCTTGTTTTGTTTTGGGTTTGGCTCTTTTTTCTCTTTTTTTTTGCTGGAATGGCACACACATACACAAAAATAAAAATAAAGGGTAGTAGATATTAAATAGCCCAAATTACAAAAATCTGGAACTGAATCAGAACAATTCCAGGCTCCGTGGGAGCTGAGGCTGGACCTGAGTCCAAATCCGCATGCTGTGGTTAGTTCTCAATTACAAGATGGCCCAAGCCAGAAGTCTCATTCAGGGCAGAATGGAGCAGGAGCTGAATTGGGATCTGGGTCTGAATTTTGCAGTTCAGGCCCCTTGACAGCTGGCAGTGACAAAATGCACTTATAAAGGAACAAACTATGTGGGTGAAACATGTTGCCAATGAAAAACCAATACAAAGCTGCAGGAGGAAAAATACAACTCCAGCCTAATTGTCGGGGCTGATCTGGAGTTGTTGAACTGGCAGGAGTGATTTTACTCACGTGCCTCAGATATTTCAAACACCCTGGACCATTCTCTCCTCTTGCAGTTTTCACGTCTCTGTGACTCTGCCTATTTCAGTGGCTATTTCCAATTTACACAACTTCAAGTGGCAAGACAAGAGGTCTTCTGACATTACCAGTGTCTGATCCATGCCTAATAAAAGAGATTTAGTAAAAAAAATAGAATAAATTAGTTTACATACAGAGGTATATACATAAAAATATACCTCACAGTCCAAGTAAACATGAAAAGGCTGCCAAATCTGCCTGTATAAATCTCAATATTTTCAAAATTTAATTAAAAAAGAGAAGTGTTCACACTCCTTATTAGGAAGGGAGGGAAAGGTTAGATTATTTAGCATTTTCAGAACAACCAATGATATAGAATTGTCTGTTCCAAAACAAAAACATTAACATCTGTGATCCATTTAGAAGAAATGTAATTGATTTTTACTTTAATTGCCATTCCAGAGCAGAACAATAAGCTTTTTTTTCCCACTACTATATATAAAAATTTTGGTTTTGCTGACTTTTTTTTTAAATAAAAAACCCAAAACATTAAAAACAATGTATATTATTCAATTAATGGGCAGATAATATCATTTGTAAAAAAGTGGGCATTAGAAATAAATTTTAAAAATTCATTGCAAATAACAGGTTTTGCTGCTTCTCTATTCACAACTGACTTGTGATCTGATCAGTGTTTCTGGGAACATATCTCACCCTCAAGTTTGCCAGTAAGCCTGGTGAGAAAAAATTTCTAAGACTTTTCTCTCTCTGTTGTAAGTCTTTGCAAACTTGGTCTGTTCAGGATATTCTGTGGGCTTTTTATTTCACAATTTGAATATGGATCCTTCCTAAGTTGCACCTTAAAGTTCATTCAGTCAGTTTCTTCAGCAGTGGGATGCAATTTCCAAAGCCTCTGTGCTGTGAAGTTCTGACAATTTTGCCAGTTAAACCCGTTTGTATGTGCCTTTTCACAGCATTTCATGACACACTTGCAATGGCAGATGCTCTAATTTAATTATTAGCTCATACTGCAGATAGTTCTATTTTCTTACTTGGTAATTTTTAAGACTGATTGTCTGAGGCATCTCGGTGTTTTTCGTAAATTAATTGCTTGCAATATCAAGTATTTTTCTAACAATTTGCTTTTGAAGGTGTTTAGACACTTGCCTATACTTCTGATGGATTTCCAGATTTCACATCCATATGCTAAGGTAGAAATAACATCCAAAGTAAAAAAAAAAAAGTTTTCTAAACCTGAAGTCATAGGCTATTCATGATCAGATTTTGAATAAGCAACAAGCTGCAGATTTCCCCATGGTAATTCATGATACTACTTTGCTTTTGGACCTCCTTGCTGGCCTCCTCACTGCTGCCTAACACAGGAAACCAATTAATCACCCTTTTAAACATAGACATACCTGGGAGTGGCCAAGGTTCCAATTAGATAAGTGGTTTTTCCTGCCTCGTTATTTAACCCATAAGTTTTTGCATTCCCTTGTTTTCAGGTTCACCAAGTTTTCACTTTGGACTGCTTCTTTGCTAACTCACTAGCATGAGGTTGAACAAAGTCATGCTGATATTTCATCTGTTTATGCTTTTTGGTTTTTTTTTTTATCCTGGTGAAAACCCTTGAATTTAATATTTCAATCTGTAATCAGAAAGATGATAACCAACAAGTGACTAATAAGACAAGTTTCCTGCCTACCTCAAACACCCACAAAAATTAAGAGAAGCCAGGGTGTGTTAATTTTTGCATGAGATTTTGTGTTAAGAGAAAACTCTCCTGCATTCAGGAGATGGCATGGATGACAAGGGGCACAGTTAACACTGATGAAATGATATAAATGACTCAGTCACGGAAAGGTGTTGCTGTTTAGTTTCTGTCCATCCCATTGGGGACTGTATGAACCTGGAGCAGCAACCAGAATTTCCCTGTGCCTCTGGTGTGCAAAGTGTTGGAAACTCTGGGCCCTGTAGAGTACCGGGCACCTTGTGCTCTTCTGTCCACGTATTCTTTGTGCATCCTCTGCTGTTCATCAGACAATACTGCAAACAAAACACCCAATCAAATAAAAGTTTTTTTTAAAGCATAAAATAATTACAGAAACGAGAGAGCGTTTGGCAGTGAGCAGCTGGAGTATTTGAGCAGAAAAATGTATCAAGGCTGAATTTCTGTGGAAGGAATGGACTCTCAGGCCACTGCAGCTGCACCTGTGGTGCAAGGAAGGTGAGTATTCTGATAATTAGCTGAGCACCCCAGTCTGGCAGGAATGGACAGATCCATTGCAGGGTAATTTAGCAGAGTCTTGCTGGAGTCAATGGAGATGCAGCAAATTACACCAGTCAGAGGTCTGAAGTTACACCCCTTGCTAAGGGACAATTTTTCTGTCTCTAGGTGCTTTATTCATGCAGAGTCAATGTGACCAAAATGTTGGCTTCTCGTGCAATTTGGGTAGTCAGTTCTAATGCTGCTTTTTAGCATTACTTATGCCTGAAGGCTTTGTTCAGAATGTGGTGCCCCTCAATGAATTACAGCTGTGTTGAGGTATCTGCAATGTCTGTGTGCCTGAGGAAACCATCCTTCTGCATTCTAACACCACAACTGTTTGCCAGGCAGAAAGCAATTCTTTGCATAAGCATAATGTTTTTATTCCTTGTTTAAATAACAAAGCAAATAATCATATCTTCTTATGATGAAAGAATCTTAGCTCACTTAATTCTAGATATCTAAATCTGAGCTAATCATCTGGGTTGCTTTTTATAGGAATAAATCTTTCTAGGGCACAAGCCACTGACCTACTTGAGATGTCTGTCTAAGGATGAGATGTTCTGTGGGTTAAAAATGCCTGTTAAGGGAGGCCACATTACTGCCTCTGGTAGTGATGTCTTCAGCTTTATTTTTCCAACGTGGAGATGATTTTCCCTCTTCTCAGAATCTCTGAGGAGCAGGCTCACACTTGCCTCCTCCTTCTCAGCCCTTGGGATTGATAGATCCACAGCTGCTACAGCTTGATGCAGTTGTGCATCTATAGCAGACACATGAATCCACAGTGGTGTGATCAGCATAGGCACAGAGATATTTGGTGAGCCTGGACACAGCTTTGGACACTGCTGACACAGCCATTCCTTTCCTTTCCATTGTCTTGGGCATTAGCTGTCCACTCACAACTTCTGACCCAGCAGGTTAGGCATGCATCTCAATATACCTATGTGTGACTGCCCTTGATTAACACTGGAATGTCTTAAGAGTGAGAAGAAATATTTTGTTTTGTTTTATTTTATTTTATTTTATTTTATTTTATTTTATTTTATTTTATTTTATTTTATTTTATTTTATTTTATTCTTTAATTTAATTTCACTTCATTATTTTATTTAATTGTATTTTAATTTAATTTCACTTCATTATTTTATTTTAATTTTTATTTTCATTTCACTTCATTATTTTATTTTATATTTTATTTTATTTTATTTTATTTGGTGTCCAGAGTCTGAGTTTTGCCTTTGTGGTGCAGAAGGCTGATAACAGCAGCCTCTCAGTTTCAGTTGCTACACTTCAGGGACATCCAGATGGCATGTTAACTTCTGCAGCTTCTGAAGGATCTGAGGGAAAGCTTCAGTGTTTGTCCAAATTAAAAAACAAAACAAAACAAAAACTTGTGAAAAGTCCTTTGCTCTCCTGACATGGTATAAAAGCATGGCACTTCAAAAAGGACATAGAGATGTCTTTTGTGCATGCAACAAACCCAAGGAAGAGTGCTGTGCCACATTATTAAAGTTAGTCAGTCTTATGAGTCTGACTCAAGAATTTCATCTTTCCTTGCTGAAGCCTGATGGCCTGATTAGCATCTTTTATTTCAAGCACAGAATGCAGAAGATTATTTTAAACATTTTATATCTTCATGGAGGTCTTTGGCGAGCATAAAGGTGAGCAGCTCACACAGGATGTGCAAAGAACACTGTAATAGAGTTTAGTTTTTCAATATCCCATGTTTTGCATTCTTTGAGGAAATAGGGATGTGATTTCTTCCTGTAGCTGTGCAAAATTTTTTGTCATTTGTCAGACTCTGTTACATGTACGTCTCTCCTGGACACTAAAGTTTGTGTCTTCTCCATTGATCACTTGAGTACCTTTAAGGAACTTAATACTGCTTCAGTTTTGTGATATTCTGCACCTTCATTTGATCCTCGTGATCATCAGATTTTGCAGGGCCTGCAAATGCCTTGTAAACACTTTTCTGCTGGGGACAAAGCCAGATCCAACAGCAAAGCAGACAAGTGGCCTGAAAATTGCTTCAGCCAGGAATACATGAATGGTATTTCTATAGTGTTGTTTCCTTCCTTCCTTCTTTTTCATACTGGCACTCAGAAAATAAGAGCTCATTGTCCACTTGTCTAGTCTGATTCACAAATAATGTATTTCTAGGTTGCTTCCCACCTCCTTTAAATCTAACTTCCTTGCCAACCCCTTTTTCTTCTCTAGCTGATGTCTGAAAACGTTTTCAAAGTTGCTGTTTGGGCATCAGTTTATGAACTGTCTGTACAGGAAGATCACTCTTCTCCCTCTGAGGTCATCATTCCTGCAATCATCTTTTCTGGTTCCAGGGCTTTGTTTTCCACGGGTCATCAGTAATACTTGTCAGACTGTTTGGTGGGTCTGATTGACCTTATCTGCCTTATCAGTAAGCACTGCATTCTTCTGGTTCTCAATCTTTCTGAGCAAGGCTTAAGCATCTTTGTAGAGCTTGAAACCTCAGAGGCTGCAGACGTGCCAATACCTGAACTGGAATTATTCAGCTGTTGTCACATGTCATGCAGGAACTCTGGAGCTCATCAGGGTAAAAGCAGCAAGTGGCAGCCCAAGGTCTGAGGCTAAATGCCTCTTACTGTCCTGTGAGTGCCTCTACTTGCTGGTCTACCAGGGTTTTCCCAAAGATTTTTTTTCCTCAAAGAACATTTTCTTTCTGGGGTCAGTTTATATTCTACAAATTTCATCAGCATCCTGTAAATTAGGTCAGAAACAGCAAATATGCAAACAGAACTCATTAGTGTCTTCTGGTTTTCATTTCAGTGGGCATAGGTCATAAATGATCTGTCTAGCAAGGTTATCAGATATTAAATATCTTCTATAGACACACGAAAGAAAAAAAAATCCAGTTCAAATTTTTAACTCCAGCTTAATCCTTTAGTTTTTTTTCCCCTGTGGCTACAGTTCTGGTTCAGGGAAAGGTACGAGGTCACTGTGGGGCACTCAGTGATGAAACTGCTTCATTTTGACTGCAGCAGGTGCAGGTGTCAGCCTGTTACCTGAATTGTTATTTGACTGCAGAAGCTGTTGCATCTTGTTGCCTGTAGAACAGCCCAGGGCTGCCTCTGCATCTTTGGCTGTCCTCAGGGGCACTGGTTCTACCTTCTGTTCAGCTCCTCTCTCAGCTGTACCACAAGCCACTGTTTGCATCCACACCACAGAACATAAGGAGTGGCAGAACACACCAAAGGCAAACACAATCCCTTGCCACAGCTTTTGACAGCTACCAGGTTCCTGAGGAGAGGGCTTTGCACAGGTATTTTACCTGTTCATCTGGCTTCCAGCAAATCCTGAGGTTCCTAAATTTATCTGTTTAAGGGTGTTAAAGGGTAGGTAGGTGCTTAATACAGCACTGCAGACACCCTGCCAAAAAAAACCCCAAAAAACCAAAAAAACAAAAAAAAAACAAACCCAGGCAAAAACTTTTCTTTATTTCAGACAGAATTCATGGCTCATGGGGCATCTTCCTCAAAGTTTTCCTCTTGTGCAGGGATATTAAACCAGGAGTTTCCCCCAGACATAAAACTTATATTCAGACTCAGGTATGCATTTGATATCTAAAGCACAGTTTGCAATTAATTTATGGCAGGTTAGTGGCGGAAACAAACGAAAAAGCTGCAGCTGTAGATGCCCTTCAATTTGGAAAAATCAAAGCAAAATTTTAGTTGTTAGCTTCACCAACTCAGTGTTTTTCTATAAGGTTGTAATTACCTTATTGCCTCCAAGCTTCTGCAAATGTTGTGGTGGTGTTCACAGGGGTCCCAGGATGAGGGAAGAGATGAGAATATGACTCCATGCTTCAGAGGGCTGATTTATTATTTTATGATATATATATTATATTAAAACTGTACTAGAAGAATAGAAGAAAGGATTTCATCAAGAGGCTTGAAAGAAAAGGAATGGAATGATAATAAAATCTTGCGACTGACCAGAGAGTTTGAGCCAGCTGACTGTGGTTGGCCATTAATTACAAACAACCAAGATGGGCCAATCACAGATCCACCTGTTGCATTCCACAGCAGCAGATAACCATTGTTTACATTTTATTCCTGAGGCCTCAGCTTCTCAGGAGAAAAAGTCCTAGCAAAAGAATTTTTCATAAAAGATGTCTGTGACAAAAGGTTATTCTGCTTTTTTGTGCATACAGCTGGACTGGCCTCACTAGATTTAACTTCATGTGACTGGATCTGTTCATGGAAGATTAGATGACAAATCCTACTGCATTGGGATAAACCAGATTTGATACAATCATCAGTGTGAAGAGTAGTGGAAATGACCAGGGTGTGGTCTCTCTGAAGAGATGTATGGCAAGCCCAAGAAGACCCAATCATTTTTAATTATGTTTCATCACTAGAAAACTACTTACTGATCCAACTCATGCATCTTTTGCATTGCTCTCTCCCTTCTTATGGGTCTGAAACATTCAGTCCTGTTTTTAATGAACATAGGGAAGGATATTGATTAAAGTGTAAAAACATCTAAAGAGCTCAACGTCCTCAGCTCAATAAAAGATAAACATTTGTTAAGTCTAATTTCAAAATGCAGCTCTGCCTTGTTTGGGTCTGAATTTTCAGGTTTTTTTCTCCTAAACTGGTGACTGGCTAAACACATAGCTACCCCAAGGTTTTGATCTTGTTCAGTTTGCTGTGTGGAAGCTGAGATTTTCAGAAACCACCAAACAGCTTCTTGTTCCCTGCCAGGTCTGTTTAAAACACCTCAGATTTGATACCAAAGTCCCTGAATCTCTTCTCTGCCAATTCATGGCTCCTGCCTTTGCCCCTTTCCTTAGCAAACTTTGGCTTCTGCAGAAATTGTCCATGGAAGCAAGTGAGATGGCCAGCCCCTCTTCTCCTTGTCCAGTGGTGTTATAAAATTCTTATTTTAGTCACTAAAATGGGTCCCACTCTCCTTGTAGGTGCTGACCTAAATCCCTTTTTGTTTACAAGGGATACCTTTTGTAAACATTATTCTTCTGAGGTGGGTGGAGAGGCACCCACCAACTCTGGTCACATGAACTGTGACTCAGAACTGCTCTCTGAGCAGGACAAAAATTAAACCATGGACTAAAAGCTGCCTGCTCTCACCTGATCTCTCATCTTCTGCTCTGAGCCTGCGGAGGTAACCGGCAGTCACTTTCAGCTCCACCTGCAGATGTCTTCTCACCACATGAAGCAAAGAAAAGAAAGGAAAGAAGCTACGGCTTTGATATTTTCTTTTTTTTTTCCCAGATAAAATACAGTTTACATATTTTATGAGATTAATGTCCCTTGTTTCTGATTACAAGAATCTGATCAGCATATTAATAAGTTAAAAATAAAAAAAAAACCTCAAACTATGCAACAGCTGCTATTTTGCTGCTGAATATATTCAGGGTATGTAATTTTTTATGAGATATTTATTGTAATAGAGAGAGGGATTTGTCTGAGAGTGTGTCTACGCATGTGTATGTGACTTTGAAGCTAGCATTAATGAACCACTTATGTTTCTTCTACATAACACATGAGGGCAGGCAAAGGAGGATGTCCAAAGCATCCTGAAAAAAAGGTACAAAAGGCCCAGAGTTTTAAATGTGAGCTGCAGGTTGCAATACTGTTCTGAACTGCTTCTCAGAGGTCCTGATCCTGGAGTGGAGGAAGGGTGTAGAAAATACTGGATTTCCCTTTGAAAGGTGTAGAAAATACTGGATTTCCTTTTGCAGCCAATGGGACTCTGAAGCAGGCAGCATCTCCCAAGCTCGTTGAACAGCAGCAGATTCACCTTTAGAAGGTGACAACTGTGCTGCAAGCACAGTGAAGTGGTCAGTCCATCCCTGTGCCCTTTGGCAGCCACTTTGTCAGGCTGAATGGATGGTGGGTGGTGCCTCCTTCATTCTCTTTTTCTCCCCTGAAAAGAGTCAAGGAGAGTAAGCGAGCTGGAGAGTGGAAGACATGTGAATTGAATTCCTACATAGTCAAAACAGAAGTCTATTTCATCATGACTGAAACTTAATTCACTGTGTTGCTGTAGAAACCCTGGCAAACACATTAATCTGAATGCCCAACCATTGCATTCTTACAACAGCTTTTTTTTAAAAAACATTTGTTTACTTAAGAACATGTTTCAGTTGTGTTACCATGTACTTTTCGTACTTCTGCACAAAAAAAAAGGTATAATTTCTTCCCAGGCAGGTTGTCCAAATAGCTCAGCTTACTGCTCACTGCAACTGCTTTACTTCCGAAGCAGCAAATTCCCTGGCTGTGCTGTGTGATATAATCGCCCATTCCTGCATGATCAGAGCAAGCACTCACTTCTCCAGCATTCAGAACAGCAAGGGACCTGCAGGAATCCTCCTTGCTGGGGTTTTCCACCTTCCTTTGAGAAGGACAGTAAATTGTGGAGGCTGGGGAGAAGCCAGGGAGTTCTGTGCTGTTTTGTTTTGGCAAGACACTCGTACCTCCACTTGTCTTTCTCCTCTCACCATCCATCCCCACCCGGGAGTGTTGATGCTGGTTTGGTGCCCAGAATACATGATCCCTCCACAGGCTGTTAAGAGACAATCTGGAACAAGACTTTGTGTCAGCTGTTGCTTGGAGGAATGAAAAACAAGAGTTGGATCTCGAATCCCGTGTTGTTCCTCACACAAACGGATTGTGACCCGGGTTATGCTTAGCAGGGTGTAAATTAGAGCAGGGTTAATCGCTGGTGATAAACAAAACCAAGCATAGTCTTGGGAGGCTGCACCTTCCTTTCACTCTTCAGATTGCTCACAACCTTTGCAGGCGGTTGCCCATTGTTTTGTGCTGCCTGGTGGGTTGAATTTGTGTCCCTAGCATCCAGCTCATCCAGCTCCTGAATTCCTGTAAAGACCCAGGGTGAGGGAATGGCCCTGGGCAGCACAGAGGTCTCACCCCGTGCTGGCATCACTCAAAGCCTCAGCACCTCCCTGCCTCCCTGTGCCATTGCCCTGGACAGAGGAGGCACGATCAAATCATTTAACCTGAGACTCTCTGGATGGCAGCAGGTGATGGAATTAGACAAGACTGGGGAATTGCTGGACCATTTTAACTCCTTCTAGTGCTTGCCTGAAGAATTATCACTGAAATTAGAGCCTTATAATGTTGGCTAGACCGGAGTTCCTTAATATTTTTTCCCCCATAATTGCATGTGTGTCATGGAAGGATGAGCAGTGTCTGTAGCCCCAAATGTGAAGGACATGACATTTTTCTGTATGATTTATTTAATTACTTTTGTGTCAGGGCTCTGGTGAGGGGCTTTACAGGATCCAAGCTCCAAACAGTGCAGTCATGATCGTGTGTCAGTCATGCTTCAAATCCATTGTCAGCGGTCTTATGTAGGGCTGACGACCCTAATCCCAATGGTCATTTCTTAATTGTTGTGCTTTGCCCATATGCTTGACGACTGTACTCTGTTAGTTTGCTATTTTCTGTCACCTTTCACCTTAGACATGGCAAAAAACAAGCCAGTAATTTTGATAACCCAAGCTCTAATTGTAAAGCAGTGATTGGGTTTCTGTAATAACCTTGATGTCAGGGCTGCTGGAAAAGTGCCAGAAGGTCTGTTCCTCTGCTGGGTCAGTCAAGAATCTCTTTGTTGTTGCTTTCTTTCCCCCCTCCCCTACAGTTTCTGGTCACCAGTTCAATAAATAAGGGGGAAAGGCAGCATTAGGAGGAGGAAGCTTTGTCTAAAAGACACGAATTTCCACCTAAGTCTTGGGATTTTATCCATTTATTTGAACAGAAGCAAGTTATGTAAGACAACCTTTATGCCTCAGTTAGCCAAAGCCCATGTTGATCTGTAAAACAATGTTAAGAATTTTCTTGATAAGCTGAAGAGGAGGGAAATTCTCCTTTTAAAGAAAAAAATAATTTAATTTTACAACAAAATTTTCAGATGCAGGTCTGAATGTGCTTTTTCTGCTGCTGTAACCAAATTTTTCCTGTTTTTCAGCTCTAGTGGATGTCTGAATGAAAGCTGAAGTTCATGTATCATGGATGTTGAAACCGAGTTGGGAGTGACTGGAGAAAAAAAATTGGAAGTGGCAGAAAAATAAATAGTTTTATAATGTATTACGCTCCTATCTTCCACAGAAAAGTTTGAATAAATACATGATATTGTATAATCAAGAAATACTGCTGTCGTCTGCAATCCTGATGGTACATTGCTAAATATGTAACACAGACAGAGGAAATGCTGTACAGTTTCACAATGTTATCTCTGCTGATCATCTGCTCCCTGGAGACCTATCAAAGGGGCCATGGAACTTAATGGGGATTTCTTCTTTCAGATAATTTTAGTCCATATCTGCAGCTTCTCTACTTTTGTGTCCCCCTCATGCCTCCAGAAATCTGAGATGGGCACTGGGAAGAACTTCTGCTTATGCTTTGCTTTTTTTGGAATCTGTGGAGTATCCTTAGAAATGAGACACTGAGCACTGGATCCAGCTGTGTTTTCCTTACTGTTGACTTTGACAGGGCCCCCAGTTTCCACACAAACATACACAAATGTGCACTTGGATGTGTCTGTCAATAAAACTGCTCTGCTGCTTGGAGCAGTCAGCGACAGGTTCCCACTTCCTGCAGCGTTTCCCTCTCCCAAATCTGCCAAAGCTTTGCCCAGGAGCACACCCAGATGCTTTGTGGGGGGAGCTCACTCTTCACCAGTGTAGACATCCTCTTTTGAAAATAGAATCTTGTTTGCCAAATTCTGCAAATAAATGGCCATGATTTCTTTATTTTTTTTTAATGTGGGGAGAGTTTATTATGACCACTTTAAGGAAAAGATCAATGGCTCATAATTTATATATGTTATAAAGATAGAAGTGAGACACCACACAGTGGGAAAGCAATTGCCTGGGGAAAATACAGAGATGTGCCCTACAGCTGATGAACAACATCATCCCTTTATGGCAAGAAAAATATGTGAACTCTTTTTGATCATGACTGAAGTCACTTGTATTTAACTAACAAAATGTAAAGAGCCTCAAAGAAAATACATGGAAGAAAGAATAGCCTTAACACTTATGTGCAGGACTGAGAAACTCTAGTGTGTACTTCAGGCTCTATGAATGGTGATTAATTTCTTCATGCCTCAGTTGCCCAACTGTAAAATGAGAGTATATGTTTCTTCTATTTATTTGTCTGAGAACATCTAAGGAAGGAACTTAATATGATTTCTAACCCCTGGGTGTGTTCAGTTTCCCTGGCACCACAGGGATCTGTCCTCAGCTGGGGCACTCAGGTGTCCTTAATACAAATGCTAATGCCACATTAGCATGGATATGTGAAATATATTAATCTTTAAAAAAAAATATTTCCCCACATGTACTAGATCTCAAATGAATTCTTTATTTTGTATTCCAGTTTGTACATGATGCCATTTTTTATTTCTGTAGCCACGCAAGTTTAGTGAAAACAAAACCCTCATCTTAACACAAAATCCTTGTAAAAAAGGGTATTTGTGTTAAAAACTTACACATTGTGGTGAATTAGGATTTCATCACACAGAATGTCCCCACACAGGTTTCTGAGTGTGCCAGACTGATGGGAGTCGAGAGTGGTCCAGGATCATCCTGAGTGCGTGGAAATGGCGGAATTTCTCATCAGGGTTATTTTTGCAACCCATGGGACCACATTTGCTGTTCCCAGCCCTGGTGGAGTGTGGGCAGAGTTCTTCCTAGTGGTTTCTGGGTGGCTTTGAGTTCCAGCTGAAACCTGCACAGGCAGTGGCACACTCTGCCTCAAAACTGAAAACAGCAGCTGTGTGAGCTTCGAGCTGCCAGGCAAAACAATTGCCAGTAGACTACAAAGGGCTCCTTTTGCTTTGGATGATTCCTCAAGCCTGGAATTCCTGCCTTCCCAAGTCCTGCTGACCAAGGTCCTCATGCCACAAGAGTGGTAGAGTCCCCCACATTCTTCTTGTTTTCTCCTAAATTTTCCTTTTCATTCTGCTTTGACTGTGGAAGTCAAGCCATGAGATATTGAGTGACCAAGGCCACACATTTCTGGGAACTTGGAGCCAGATTACCCATGTCCTTGAAACATTCCTGAACTTTTATTAAAGGTTTTCCCTTCTGATCCAGCCTGTCCTCTCTCACACTGTCAGGCTTGAGCGCAGAGGAGGATTCCCATGATTCAGTTTCGTGTTATCCTGCGTGGTTACTCAAGCACTCAAGCATCAGCCTCCAAATGAATAAAAGAGGAACAAAACAACAAATTTGTGCAGGCCATGGAGGGCGTGGGGGAGCAGAGATCCATGGAGGAGCCCAGGGGGAACAGGGGGTGCCTGAGAGGGGCTGTGACCCTGTGGAGAGAGGAGCTGATACTGGAGCAGGGTCCTGGCAGGGATCTGTGACCCTGTACAGAGAGGAGATCACCCTGGAGCAGGGTCCTGGCAGGGATCTGTGACCCTGTGGAGAGAGGAGCCCCCAGCGGAGCAAGGTCCTGGCAGCTCATGGAGGATTGTCTCTCATGGGAAGGACCCCGTGGTGCAGCAGGGGAACAACTCCTCTACCTGAGCAGGTGGAGAAAAAACAAGTGATGAACTGACCCAGCCTCCATTCCCAGTATTCCTGAGCCTCCTGAGGGAGGAGGTTGAGTTGGATGGGAGGAAGGGGTGGGGGAAAGCTGTTTATAAGGGTTTATTTTACTTCTCATTACCTTGCTCTGATTTTGCTAGCAACAAACTCCATTAATATCTCTAATTCAGTCTGTTTCCCCAAAAACAGTATTTGATGAGTGATCTGTCCCAGCCCTTATCTCAATTCATGAAGTTTTCATTGCATTTTTTCTCCCCTGTCAGCCACAGGGGAACGAGAGTGTGGCCACCAAAAAGTGGCCATACAAACCCAAAATTTGGGTAATTAACCCAATTTTCAGAAGTGTTGCAGCGCCTTCAAGCAATGCTTGTGGTCCCAAAGGGCTGGAGGCAGCACAATTTGTGGTGACCCAATGAAGTCAGTGAAACTTCCTCCAAGCCTGGTCTGGCAATTTCTGGAGTTCCTTTCCTCCCACCAGGAAGATTAGGATCATGTGGAAGGTTTTATAGTCAATGGCACTTAACAGTCAGTTCAGGCAAGGCAATTGTTACCCAAATTGTAGTCAGGGAACCCCATGAAAAATTCAGTGATGTTGTTAGTGGTGAGAAGTGGTGGTGGATGTTTGCTTCCTGCCTTATCTTGTGCCAGACAACCCCACAACATCTGGTGGGACTCTTGATGGCCCTGCCCCTAAGGCGAGCCTAAACCTGGCAACATAAGGCTGGTGTCTACCACCTCTGCGGTGTTCTAATCATTTCTGCATGAGCATTTTAGCTCGGGACTACATTAATTTAAGTGTTTTAAATGGTCTCCAGATGTTGCAAAATCACTGTTTAGAAGAAACCCTAAAAACATCTACAGGTTTTAAGAAGGCCACGAAAAAGCAGAAGAGACAGTCAGACACTGGGCCTCTTATCAGTTGCAAGAAGTTTAGACATTTCTTGCAACTGCAAGGCAAAGGAACATCATTCCCAAAATATCTGGAACCTGCAGAAATGCTGTGCCCTGGGAGTGGTGGCAAGTCTCTCTGTCTCACTGCCTGCTCGATTTACTGCTTCCATCTCTCTCAGAGAGTGCTGAATCATGATAATCAGCACTTTTTGTTTGCATTGTAAATAAAATAAAAACAACTCAATAATGGAAAACCTTGAGCTGAGGGTGTTGTTTTCGGGACTGTGCTCATTTTCCACCAAACGCACAAGTCGTGCATTGGAAACTATTTCCTCTGGCAACTCATAAAACAGAAACTTCTCCATTCTTTCCGCCCCAGGAAACATTCTGTCAGCAATTCACTTGCAGTGTTCATCTATGAATATGGAGATGGGAGGGGTTATTTTTTTGTGTCTCATTCCTAATATATTAACACAAGGTGATCTGGGTATCTACAATATACTACTAACTGTGTGAATAATCACAGCTTTAACAACAGTAAGCCCAATCAAGAAAACAGAGAAGGCTGGAATGGAATTTTCAAACCACAACAGGACCTGTGTTGTCATGAATTTACTCTTCTTCTGTTCTATCCCTGTCAGAAAACCTGTTGGTTTTAAGGCCATGGCCTCGTGTATTTCAGTGTTTCTGCATCTTTTTCAAGCAGGTGGTGCTCCAGGCTCCAGTGAGGATGCAGAGAGCTCCAGGAACACATCAGTTGTGCTGCTGGAAATGCATCAGGACACATCAACCAGGAATGGAAAAACTTCTGCACCTGCAGCAGTTGCAGGACCCCAAATTTCCCTGCTGAAGTGTGTGACCACTGCGAGGATTCATGGCACAGTTTCACCTGTCAGTGAAATCACCTAAAATTAATGTTTCACTGCAGCTTCCACGTGGGAACAGTGTGAACACCACTGGTGTTTCACCTGTTGTTGACTTCTTAAGTTGCAGTAACCTGGCTGTGACTTTTTTGTCAATATCCAAGCGTCAGGAAGGAGAGGAAGAGTCATGAGACAGCATAATTTAAGGTGAGTCAGCAGAATTCAAAATGAGACAGCAGAATTCAAGGTGAATGAGCAGAATTCAAGGTGATACAGCAGAATTCAAGGTGAATCAGCAGAATTCAAGGATGCATCAGCAGAATTCAAGGTGATACAGCAGAATTCAAGATGAATGAGCAGAATTCAAGGTGAATCAGCAGAATTCAAGGTGACTGACACAGCAGAATTCAAGGTGAATGAGCAGAATTCAAGGTAGAACAGCAGAATTCAAGGTGACTGACACAGCAGAATTCAAGGTGAATCAGCAGAATTCAAAATGAGACAGCAAAATTCAAGGTGAATCAGCAGAATTCGAGGTGAATCAGCAGAATTATCCAAGGTGTCGGTGAACCCTTTCAAGAGACCTGGCAGAGCATGTGCAGCTTGGACAAGGGTTTGTGCTCTCCAGGGTGAGTTTCAAGACATTTGAGAAGGAATGATGGGTTGGCTCTGTGGACTTGCACAGAGTGGAAGAAGATTGCTGGGAGAGGACTTCAAATTCGTAAATTGAGTTTCAAAAATCACACACTCATGTTAAAAATGAACTTAACTTTGTTTTTTATTAATAATGGAAGAACATTCTTTTCATTTGGTTTCTTATTTCTCAAATCTGTCAGAGTACATTCTGGTTTTATCTATGTCTTTATTTGTTTATTTGTCATGACCAAACTCTAGAAGGATTTTTTAAATAAAAAATGAAAACGGTTTCATTCCTTCTTGACCTAGGGCTTTAAGAAAACATCAAATGTCATGAGATTCATGATAAAAAGGATGGCTTTGGCAAAATATTTAAACTGAGGGTGGGACTTGTTTGGGGCTTTTTTTTGTTTTGGTTTTTGTGGATTTTTTTTTTTGTTTGGGGTTTTCTGTGGATTTGTGTTTGTTTTTTGAGTGGTTTGTTTGTTTGCTGTTTGGGGTTTCATTGTAGTTTTGGTTTGGTTTTCTTGTTGTTTGGGTTTTGTTTTGCTTTGTGGTTTTTTTTTTGGTTTTTTTTGGTTTTTTGGTTTTTTTTGGGCGTGGGGGGGGGTTATTTGGCTTGGCCTGTCTTTTTGTGTTGAGCCCAATAGCTTTTCTTTATTTCCAGGTCTTATTGACTTCCATGGAAATTATATTGGTTAACTACTTGGTACCTGGACTGTTGTCCTTCTGGTGGAAGGATGTGTTACTTCCAGTAGCCTTCAGTTGGGTCAGGCTGCTCATTGCAACACAGGCTCTCACATTTTGGCTGCTCTCACATTTTCTTCTCTTGCCCATTGCCACCCACCCAGGAAGAAAAGCCCAACTCTGCTTTGGGAGTGTAAAGTGCCGCTCATGCACAGATTTAATCACAGATTAAGGACTCCTTTTTGTGTGCTGGGGAGTTCTGAAATCCTGCATCCTGGTGAGAAAACAGCTCCTAGAGTTGTTTTAGGTGACAGCAAAGTTCTCAGAAACAGAGGTTGAGGGGAAGAAATCAATGAGCAGAAGTGATTAGGAGCAAGCATGTAATCCCACGAAAAGGGCGCTTTATCCACCTGCATTTTTAACCATTATCCATCGCTTATGGTTACTGCTCAGTTCTTCCTGTTGGAATCCAAAATGCAAGGAACTCTCAGAGCTTTGGGCCTCTAAGCCAAAGCTTAGAATTAAACAAAAAATTTGATCTGAGACCTGTTTTTTTTGGTTTTTTGGTTTTTTTTGGGCGTGGGGGGGGGTTATTTGGCTTGGCCTGTCTTTTTGTGTTGAGCCCAATAGCTTTTCTTTATTTCCAGGTCTTATTGACTTCCATGGAAATTATATTGGTTAACTACTTGGTACCTGGACTGTTGTCCTTCTGGTGGAAGGATGTGTTACTTCCAGTAGCCTTCAGTTGGGTCAGGCTGCTCATTGCAACACAGGCTCTCACATTTTGGCTGCTCTCACATTTTCTTCTCTTGCCCATTGCCACCCACCCAGGAAGAAAAGCCCAACTCTGCTTTGGGAGTGTAAAGTGCCGCTCATGCACAGATTTAATCACAGATTAAGGACTCCTTTTTGTGTGCTGGGGAGTTCTGAAATCCTGCATCCTGGTGAGAAAACAGCTCCTAGAGTTGTTTTAGGTGACAGCAAAGTTCTCAGAAACAGAGGTTGAGGGGAAGAAATCAATGAGCAGAAGTGATTAGGAGCAAGCATGTAATCCCACGAAAAGGGCGCTTTATCCACCTGCATTTTTAACCATTATCCATCGCTTATGGTTACTGCTCAGTTCTTCCTGTTGGAATCCAAAATGCAAGGAACTCTCAGAGCTTTGGGCCTCTAAGCCAAAGCTTAGAATTAAACAAAAAATTTGATCTGAGACCTTGGAAAAAGCTCCAAAACTTAAATACTAGAAGTGAGAATGTGAATTTATAGCTTAAAGCAGAGACACATTAAATTAAGTAAAATGAAGTTTAGGATATAAAAATAAAATAACTACAAAGGTAAACAAAGAGATTAGAATGCAGCACTGTAGGTTTGTGTGGCATCACATGATTGGCTAAAAAAGCTTACACTCTAACATAAGTCCATAAGATGAAATATTTAAGGATTAGATCAAAAACATAAATATCCTTGTTGGCAGTGTTTTATTAATCAATAAATCCTTAATCAAGAACTTGTCTTGTGATCTTCTAAACCATACTATAACACTGAACTCACCTTTCCTACTATATAAAAAATATGAAAATAAACCACACCATCAAAAACAACTCAAACATCCCATCTCTAATTCGTTCAAAACTCCTTCAGTCAAAAATTCCCATAACCTCAAATTATAGTCTTAATTTGATCTTTTTCTGCATCTGTTGGGTACAGAATATGCAGATACACCTCTGAGTGCTTCCACATGCTTCAAGTGTGACAAAACACAGTCTTGCACCAGACACCACGACAGCAGCAGTCAGCCACTTGTGGAGAGAGCCCCTTCAACTAAAGCCACATAAAACACTTATTCCTCCACCAGTTCTGCACAGGGTGTGCAGGTCTGCTCAGCTGGGTGGCAGCAAGGCCCTGGGGAAGCTGTGGGAGTGGACATGGAAGTGTTGGGATGGTTTTGCCTTTCCCTCCCTGCTTGAGGCTGTCGGGGCTCCCCAGGCTCAGGTCTGGCTCCCTGACACTGAACCTTGTGTCCTGCAGCTGCACCC
>NW_005054468.1:406551-416260 GCF_000277835.1 Geospiza fortis
AGGAGAGCTGGAGTTTGGGGTTTCCAAGCATTTTTCCACCCTGAATTCAGTCCTGTAGGACTGGTGCCACTCCAGAGAACTCATTTGTGTCCACATGATAGCCATCAATACCTGGCAGGTTTGCAGTCCAGTTCATCACATTTATCCAGGGTAAAATGGCAAAGGATCTCGATTGTGATTAATTGATGGGGATTCCTGCACATGCTCCTGTGCAGGAATTTCCTTCCACGTTCCTTTTCTTGGTAAGAAATTGTGTTTTAATGGTCTCACTTGGAAGGACTCCCAAAGTTGGAAAGTGACCAGTTCCACATTATTTATTGAGGATAAAATAGAAAGAGTGAATGAATGCTGTGCTGTTCTAACACCATGGCCAGTTTTTGCCTATGATGATTTTGCCTCTTAATTTTTAAGCAAATTAAATTGAGAGCCAATTAGAACATAGTCCTGGCTGTAGACATGATGGAAATCCAAGCAAGTCTTTGCATATTTCCTGGTTATATTTTCTATCTCTTCTGCATTTTTACTCCTCAGATGCCTCTACTGTCTATCATGGTGCAGATTTTGTCTGCAGCTTGTGTGAATAACTGCTCTAATAATACCTTGTGCAAGCATTTGCCATGACAAAAGTACCCTAAAGTTATTTTTAAACTTCACCATATGAAAAGACATCTAACTACTAGCACTTGTGCTGCTGCAGTTCATATTCAAAAATATGTGCACAGTTAATTGCTGGTATTAAATTGCACCTTGCAATTTAGCTGGAACTGCACTTAATACGTTCTTTGAAATGGATATGCATGTGTGTGTGCACACCATGTGTTTGTCTTGAGCATGAATGGCCAGGACCACTGTAGTGATGCACTAAACAGCAAAAAAAAAAAAAAAAAAAAAAAAAAGAAAAAAAGAAAAAAAAAAAGAAAAAAAAGCCCCAAAACAACCCAGACAGATGTAGGTTTGGCCAGAACCTGTGACTCAGAGCAACCCTGGGCTGCAGAACCATTGGGCAAACCTCTGTGAGGTGTGTAAGAGGTGCTGAGCTCAGGTGGAAGCTGGAGGTGAGCCACTGCAGGAGGAGAAAGGCAGGTGTGGGATCTGGGGCAGAGGAGGTCCTTGCCTGTCCTCTTTGCTGTGAGGGCTTTATAGTGGTTTAAATGCAAATCTGAACATTCTGCAAGCTGTAATAGAAAACCAAAGAATCGCAGAGCTAATATGAGTGCTCAACTACCTTAGCAACCACATGAATTTTATTGAAGCACCCTCCTGCTTCCTCTACCACAGCTTGTTTCAGGTTTTTTTTGGGGGGGTGGGAAGTATTTGCTCCAAGTGTTCCTTAAACTGTAAGGAGAGAGTTCTGCATTCCTGTTCAGTCTGGAGCCTCTTGGCTGAACCTGCAGATGATGTGATATGGTGGCTCACATGACACTGATATATACCCAATATGAGTGGAGGGGGGACCACACACTATCCACTTGCATGGGCCACAAAGCAGCCTGTGATTTTACATGGTTGTTGCCATGACTTATTACTTATTATTACTTTCTTGTTGCCATTATATGTCTGCTTTGCTGGGTTCTGCATGAACTTCATCATTCTAACAAAAGTCCTTATTCATCTTCATCCTCACGGAATAATTAATCTTTTTAAAAGAGCATTCTTAGTGTTTACTTATTTTACTGTCATTTTTTATTTACTTGTTAATTTTTTTTTATTTTAATGCCATTTCTGGGTTTTTTTGGGTCACCTCAGCTTCTTATTGCCCTACACAAGCAAGGCTTGCCTGCATTGTGCTTTGCCAGGGCCTTCTCCCATTGTACATTAGGATATTCCCCGTGAAGATGACTCCCTGAGCAGCAGAGATTGATTTCTCCTCTGAGTAGCCATATTCTCCACAGAAGTATCCTTTCCAGTTATGTTTTGAAAGTCATCAGACATGCTGTTATAAATGATCACTGAAGATTACTGGAGAAGCTGCAAAATAATAGTGAACCAAGTAGCATCTGTAATTTCCACTGCTGGTTTGCAATCATTACTCAAAATGAATCCTGTCTCAGTTGTAGGGCTAAACTTTTTTTCTTTTCCCCTTTCCTCTTCACTGCTGCATAAGACAGTTGAAATAGATACTGTCTCATGAATTTTTATGCAAAAAGCTGAGCTGCAATCCTCTGTACCAATAGCTAGCGTTCTTTGTGAAGATCAAGACTAGCTTAGAAAATGCTGGAGAGAAGTCGGAATTTCCAGTTACTGTGAGGCTCTGTTACAGCTCAAGTGGCTCTGAGATGTATATCTCTGATGCTCTTTCTTCTGACTTTGCCCCAGTATAAATCCAATACCTCCTGCACAGCGCATTTATCACCATTGCCATTTGCTAGAAGGGCTTCTAGTGTTTTATGAGTATGGTCACCTCCATAGTCCCTGCTTTCCTGTGAGCCACTGGTGTCATAAACCCCCTCAGTGCAAAAGGACAGACATGAATTGATTTTAACGGGAAATAAGCTGTGATACCTGTGTTTTTCTGTATTTTCTGGGTAAGGTTTTGTCCCCACAACAATCCCTGAGACCTTGCTCTGGTAACATGCACAGGCAGGTGTACAACTGTGCAAGCCCAGTGGCTACTAGGGTATGCAAGCTTAAATCCCTAACTCAAGGACATGACAAACCTCCCGTCTGGCTTGGAGGTGTCCCAGTGTTTCTGGTAAAACTTCTCTTTTGTGTGTTTTTTTGCCCACCTTGTGATCTGGGGTTGCTACAGAGATTTTGAGAGGAAACCCAATCTCACCTGGCTGTCAAGAAGGGTGGCAAAGCTCCAAAGCCCTTTCCTATGCTGCCACAATGAAAATTTGCTGCTGCCAGTCAAAGGCAAAACCAGGGAAGAATGTCAGTGCTAGGAGGCTGTCTTTTGATTTTGTATTTCACCCATGGAAAAGGCTTTCTTTGCACTTCCTTCGTCTTTCATTAATTGGAATTTCTGTGGTGTCTGTTCTCTTCCAAGACGTTGTGCATTCCATGTAAGTCTTAAAGCCCATAGGGAAGAAAATGAGACTGCACCAAACTGTACTCATGGCATCTGAAGCTGTCTGAAGCCTATGTTGTGCTAATAAATTTATTGTAGAAGTTAGAGGAACTAATTACTATGTCAATTAACAACCTCACCTCTTGAAGTGGGACAGAAGCTCCACCTTCTTTTGAAATAGACAGACCAGCCAGTGTTGAAGTCAAAAAGGGAGGGATGGATTTGCTGAATTTGGATTTTAGCCCTGACTTTGGGGAAGAAGGAAGAGAAAAAAACATAGGAATGGAAGATGGGAATGGAAGCAATCTTCAGAGTTTATCAGATACTGCATGTACAAAACCATTTTTTTTAGTACTCTTCTCTCCACAGCAATTTTTACATCTTCTTCACCTGTTATTTATTTGTTGATGAGAGGGGCTCATAATGATTAGCAGAGGGAACTCAGAACTGCTGAGCTCCATCTCCCTTCTTTCAAGAGCTAAATGCTCTTCCTTCAGTGTGCTATGTGTTCTTAGGCCTGGGTTTATTTTCATATACATGAAAATGTATGTACTTTGGAGTGGTTTTGGAGCCCTCTAACTCTTTGACTCCTGTGAATTGGGTGCTCTAATACACTTGAAGGATGTCTGGGTGTCAAGTTTTTACTCTTAGACTTCTACATTCTTTTCAGAGCTCTGATTTCTAATGTTGATTACTTAACTTTCTCATTTAGCCCAAAGCTTTGATATAAAAACCCTTACCTCTTTCACAAAGATTCAGAAAGTATTGTATTAAAAAAAATTTAGAAATCCTTTTTTATTATCAGGTTGGATTTTAGTCACTATTAACACTTTCACATGGATCAAATTTAATGGTACCTCCTTCACAGCTTGGCCCCAGAAACATCAGAAGACTCTGTTCCTATCAGCCACCCCTGCTCAATAGTTTCTGCCAATGTGCAAGTTTTGTCAAGCTAAAATGCTTGCAACTTTTCCTACAAAAAATTGAAACAAGAATTTCTGTCTGCTTCTGACAAATCACATGGTACCAAAGCAAAATGATTTGTACCATCTCTTCTCAAAAATGATTTTCTTCTATTCCTTTTTTATTTCTTTTTTTTATGTTCCATGAGAAATTTTTTTGTGAATTCTGAACCACAGATTCTTTAAACGGGCTTGCAATGAGATGGCTCTTTTATATGAATTTGAGAACATCACTGTCAATTCAGATCAATAATTCCTGAACCAACTGAGCTTTTTAATAAAACTTACTGAAGAAGAGAGTACTATGGATTTGATTGCTTCCTCCAGCTTTTGAAATGTAAAGAACAAACATGGTATTTGAATAAATTTATTTTTTTTTCTCTCTTTCTCTCCAGGTTAGGCTTGTGCAGTGTGTATTTAGTCATTCTGGCTGATTCATAGCCAGCAGTTTGTGTCTTGAAGAGCAAGCACAGGGTGTTCCTTGCGAGACACAATGATCAGTTCTGCAAACACTGCTAAAATGATATCTCTCCGTATTATGGCAGCTCCTGCCAAGCACCTCTGTAAGTCAGGGGTTGTATCAGCATTTCCATTATAAATATAACATTTGCATTACTACCACCTCCCTTGATTTATCTCATGCTCCTGTGCTATAACACAGAATCACATTTGCTTTGTTCACTGCAGCTGTACGGGGCTGTAGATGGGGCTGGGGGCTCGGGGAATTTTCCTTCAAGTGCTCCCAAATCTCTCTCCCACACTATAAAGCCTAGCGTTGCCTTTTCAGCAAATATTGCTGCTTTTTTATTCTTTGCTTCAAGACATTATTCGGTTTATATGCTGTGTACCTGGGCTAAGGAGCATTTACAATTTACTGGTGCATGTACTGCAGGTGGTTTAAATCCTTCTGTTCTTCATCTACATGGTCAGCCAGGAAGAACAGATGTCTTTCTGCACCAAACACCTCCTTGTGAATTCTCCATGTCCCTGGTTTTGCCGCAGAATAAAGGCTCAGGTCCCAAAACAAGGGATGTGGACAAGTGACAGGAAAGGGAACTGAGTCTAGGAATGCAACTTTATTAAATCCATGTGTGATAAGCATCCACTGTATTCACGGTCCATTTATATATATATCATTATAGATAGTTAATAAATCATTAATACATGATGTTAGAGACCCAAATAACAAGATATCATAGATGGTATCATTATTCTACCGGCAAGTGGAGTTGGGAATTGCACTTGGAAGCACATAGTTGGGCCCACTAGCCTTCTGTGACAACTGACTTTCCAGTTCTTTTCTACCTAAAGCCATTAAAATGTCTTATTGCTCACTGATAAGCTATTTAGAAATGGGTACTCTAATATTTGATGTGTCCCTTTTTGGGATTTACTGAAATTTTTCTCTGGTTTATTATTTTTTTCCTTTTGCTCCATGTGATTTTGTACTTGAACATTTCTTCTGGAGAACAGCATCTGTGAATTGCTTATTTGCAAGTGGTGAAAATGTTATTGTTTAGTCTTTTTTTTTTTTTTGGTTACAAATAGTTGGGGAAAAAACTCTCTACTTTTGACCATAATTTTTTTAAAAATGCATTTGCTTGGAAAACCTGGACTTGATGCCCTCACCTCAGGCAATGTGCAGGGCAGGGACGGCAGGGGCAGAGTGGGCAAGTGGAATCAGCCAGACTGCTCAACATTCCTTCCCCCACTGCAGAACAGGGCATGGAGGTAACCCCAACTTGCAGGAATGTGGGTACCACCTGCACCCTGGATTAAAAGAATAGTTCTGCTGACTTCAAGCTATGAGTCCAGTGCCTTATAAATAATTACTTAAACTAAGAGAAAGCAAAAGTGAAGAAAAAGAAAAAAAATCATTGAAGTCTATTACTACAAAAATTACCCAGGAAGGTCCCTACATTTTTTCACCTGCTAAGGCACCAGCAACTTTCTTCCCACCTCACGAATTATATTTACAGTTTCCTTGTGGTTTTTGCCCTGAAGTCAATTTTCACTCCAGCAACTTTTCTTCTGTACTGTGCCTTGGCTCCTTAGGTCATTAACCTCAAGCAAGGAACTTTGTCAAATACTTGAAACACGAAGTCCACTCTATTTCCCCTGTCTGTCCTGGTGGCAATACAGCACTTTTAAAGAATTCCAGCAATTTTCTGAGGCGTGACCTGCCTCTCCTGAAACACGCTGGTATCTTTGCAATCTTTCAGCAAGCTGTGCTGTACCAAATGTTCTTCCATTTGATCTTCTTAAATATTTACTCAACTGTTTCCAGTGACTCTCATTCAGTTAACTGGTCTCCAGTAACTTGACAAACTCAGCCAACTTGATGGATTGCTTGTTTGTTTTCCATATAAAAAACTCAAAGTAAACAGTAAAATATATTTTATTCTTGCAGCTTACAGTCTCTCCTGATGTAAAAAATTGCTAATCATTCAGTGGATTTGGGGAAATATGTTTGGTTGTGTGGTAGAAAGAGTTGGATCTCTTAAAGTACTATCTGAGAGCAAACTTGTTGAATAGCCACTGCCCATGTTTACTCTTATGTGCAATGAAAATACCATTTTACTCACAAATGCTGCATAATTGGTGTTACCTGTGGAAATGTGGTGATCATTAGGAAATGATAATGTGATTGCTTTCTTAGCAGTGAAATGCTTCAAGGAATGGAAGCTCAGGAGGAAGTGGAATGGCTTCTGTCAAATTTAAAATAGGAAGAGACTCTATAATGTTAATCCACTGGATTAACTGCTGATCTGAATGGACGTGCTGGGCAAGGGGGAAGCAGGGAATACTACTGGCCTTTATTTCAGGTTACCAAAGGACCAAATAAATCAGTGTCTTGAGCTGCAATGCCCAGGAATTTTCCTCTAAAATGAACAAACAAGGTTTTTTAATATGCTTCTGGGCCAGATCCTTGTCTGTTTCCTGGAGGTATCAGTCACATCATTGCCTCCAGTGCAGACCTCCTTCCCTCTCTCCTGCAGGGCCTGGCCCCTGCCTCACCAGCACAGAACATTTTAAGCTGCAAGTGAAGGAAATTTTTAGAGAGCTCTGTTCCTCCCCATGTTCCCATCCCTTCAAAGCTCACAGGCAGTGAAGGCTCTCCTTTTACTTGAGCACAGGGAAGTTTGAGTGTTTAGATCAGAAAGCCCAAGCTTGCTCTCTGCTGTCACTGAGGAGCTTTGAATGGCTGCATTGTGAGGCACTGACCATAATGTCCTAGCTGGTCATTGATCTTTTCAGACACATTCTTCTAACTGGGGCATCCTTGTGGCACGATAAGCAGAATAATAATTTAGGAAGAAAGCATACTAAATTATCCAAAGGCAGCTCCTTTGGTCTCCAAGATGGTTAGAGCAGGGCAGAGGTTTGCTGAGAGGAGTAGGTGAGTGAGGGATGCAGCAGCAAAACATTGTGGAGGAGAGGAAACCTGAGCACCTGAAAATTCCTGCATGGAGGGGGGACAGCACATGTTTGGCATTTCTATTGGTGTTTTCTTGGACAGCAGGGAGAGACCGGTGAGGAAGTGGATTTTTTCCTGGTGCTCAGCTTTTCAGCCTTTTCTTTCCCCCTTCTTTTCCCTTCCCTTTTCAGCCTTTTCTTTCCCCCTTCTTCTCCCCCTCCCCTCATGCCATGGCCCTCACTGGCTTGCAAACTGAGCAGCATTTTCCTTCCAAAGATATTGAGGTCCATCTCCTTTGCATCCACCCCAGGGGCAAATCTTCTCTTCCTACTGTGCTGCAGTGGATATAATTTCACACCTCAAAGCATGACTCTTGCTGTTTGGTGATAACTGAATAAGTTTCTCTGAAGCTTACTTCAATTTACTCCTGAATAAGTACCAGTCATTCTTGTTTGTTTGGCTTCACTGATTATCCAAAAGTCACCCCAATAAAACAGATGGCTCAATCAAGCATGTATAGATTAAGCAGAACGTAAAATTTTGTTGATCGAAATGTTTTTTTAATTGAAACTTTATTTTTTTTGTCAGAGACTAGCATTTCAATCAGGCTAATTTTCTTCTCTAAAATGTCAACACTCCTCTATTTAATTTCTCAGAAGCTGGGAAAGGTTTTCTTTTTTTTCCTCAGCCACTGGAAATTTAAAGTTTTCATGGATTTTTGAAAGAAAAACTGAAAGGGATATGTTGATACGAATGGAAAGAAATTCACTTTTTGAAATACTTCCACGGAACAAAACTTCTCTTAATTAGCTTTTAACATGCCACAGCTATAAAGAGAATTTGAGATCTCTCATTTTGCAAACAGTATAGAAATTCTCCTTACACAAACTGGTTTTGCTTAGATTGCCTGTTTTCATATTGATTTTTTTATTTCTTGAAGAATCTAACACTGTCAATTCACTTCAGTTAATATGTGTATGGATACAGCAGGATTGCTGATCGGTTTTCTGGTGCAAGGCTTTGCTAATGTCTGTGGAAGAGATCTCTGCAAGGCAAACACTGCTCCTGGGAGCCTGGGGAATTGGGAGAAATGGAAGTATTGTTGTATAGACATTGTAAGTGCACATTCTAGGTCTGCATTGGAGGTTATTGCTATTTTATCCATGATTGGAATGCTTTTTTGGTCCCATTCTTGTATTTTCTGTTACAGATGCTCCATCCATTTACATACCTGAACCCTTTCAGTGCACTCAGCATGTACCTTTAACAGCCCACTCTGCATTTTAATGATCAAAAATCATCTTGTGGTGTGTCCATCAGCCTTCCAGTCAAAGGCTTTGAGTGGTGGAGGATGAGAGACTGCCAAGTGGTACTGGAAAATGTTGGCTTTATTCACTGGATGCTAAATCTGGGGAGATTTAGAAATCTGTCCCTTCCTTTTGGTGAGGATGTGGCACACATTTGGTTACACCTGCGTGCTGAAAATCCCCAAAACTCTTCTCACTGATGCTACTGCCTCCACCAATGCCAACCAACAAGGTTGCAGGTGTGTCTTTAAACATTCGGGGTGGTTTTTTTTCAGTCCTCCACTGATTAGAACTTCCCCATATTCTTCCTCTGCTAGGTTATGATTACGACTCCTGTAAAGCCACAGCTGTGCTCAGTGGGTTTTGCAGCAAGAGTAAAGGCAGGATTCAGGGGTGATATTGCTGCTCTGTATTTCACTCTGTCAAAAGTTATGGATGCATATCAACACTGGGAATGGCACAGTAAGAGAGCTGCTTGCACCTGAAATGTGTTGCTGTTTATTGTCTCCTTTCCCATTTCTATCTCCTGCATAGAATTTCTTAGGAAGCTCCTCTTCATAATTCCTTCAAGATTTAATATTGTTTGAAGTGCACAGATATTAAGATGCTTTCCACTCCTGTAGACTCCTTTTTGTTCATGATCCACAAAACTTGCATTTGCTCTTCTCTAATAATTTAGCAATCCTTTTGTTCATCCCAATACTTTTTACCAGTGTCTGATGCTTCCCTGTGTCTCTCCCAAAATAAATTGTCATTTTCACCTCCTGACATTGGGAAAACTTTCCTGGCACAGGTAGAAATAGTTAGGAGAGAGGATGCAAAGTGAGAGGAAGGTTTCAGTTTTCCAGCCCTCTCCTTGCCCAGTGTGTGCAGACCTGATGCTCTTTGTTCTCCACAGTGTGTTAGGGTGTCCATTTTCAACAATGGAAGCTTGTTAACACAGTAGCACGGAGACTGTCCATTATTTCTCTTGCTCCTTTTTAAAGAAGCCATTAAAATAGACCCAAGCTCC
>NW_005054468.1:416288-417123 GCF_000277835.1 Geospiza fortis
ACAGGTTGAATTTTGAACAAATTTAATTTCTATTTGTTAGGGAAACTTGTGCTGCTGGGAAAAAAAAAAAAGAAGAAGCCCGATTGACAGTTCTGGAATATAAAGTCCTTAAGTCCTTTATTCATCCACAGGGCAGGTAGAGGAAGTGGCTGTTTCACTTGTCTTGCCAATTTTTGCTCATCTCTGACCTAGAGGTATCACCTCAAGCTTGGAGTTCATTCTCCACATCTTTCTAATCATTGGGCTCTCTGCTGAGGTAGGTGCCAATTAGCACAGGTTATTTTAGTGATGTGGACAGCTGACCATTACAAGAGGACGGAAACCATGAATTTTACTTTCTGCAATGACAGTTCATCATCGTGGCTATGTCGGACAAACTCGTGCTGCTGTCCTGAAAGAGTTTGTCTGGTCTCGGGTCATATTGCCAAGACATTCCAGGCATCTCAGCCCCACCAGCTGCGCTGGTTTTCACATGGGAAAGGTCTGTGTGTAGTCTGCTGACAGTGAACCAGCTACCACAACCTTGAGTTTTGCTTCTGTCCTCTTTTTGTCTGCAGGTCTAAGTCACCCTAGTCAAGCCAGACAGTGAAATATAACTGTCTGCCTAGAAAGAAAGGAAAAATGACCAAAAATACCCAGGAGTGGCAAAAACACATTGAAAACCTAATTTCAAGTTCATCAGAGAGCTCATTTTTAAAAGATCTTCCCAGTGTTTCAGGCTGGGGGATGGTGATGGGGGGTTTTTTTGACATCAGGCCGAGAGTTACTGACTGCAAAACCATGTGCTGTTTCTCCTCAGAAACCCAGCTGAGAGGGAAGAATATAAGGGTCTTGA
>NW_005054468.1:417133-419933 GCF_000277835.1 Geospiza fortis
GAACTTGAGGTGATCCCTTACTTGGACACATTCACTGTTTTTAAGTCTGGGCTGAAGTTAATGCATACAGAAGAATCTGCTGTGATTACAGATGTGCCCTGCATTGCTTATTTGCACAGCAAGAGACCAAGCAGTCCAAGGAGGCTTTGAAATGTGCTTCTAAGAAAGCAAAGAAGGGGGTGGAGGATGCTGGCACTCTTGGGCAGTGTTGCTGACATGCACACAGAGTTGCTCAGTCAAAGGAATTTGCAACCAAATGCTCCTCATTGAACCTGGTGGGCAGTGGAAGCCCCACCTTGTTTGAAAACTTTAAAACATCCTAGGCTATAAATCTCATTCATTTGCATTTCTTTTCAGAGGATGAGGTGGAGCGTGGAGGATAGCAGTATTGATGAGGATTAAACTAGCAAATGGGATGAGCTTGTGGAATACCTAGTGCTAAGCCAAAGCGCTCTTCTGATACATGTACCAAGTGAGAGGAGGAGGCTGCATGTGGCATGGTTCAGTTCATACTGGATTGTTCAATTGTTTTCATAAAGATGGAGAGAAATTGAATCACCATCCAGAATATGAAGTATTTTCCTTTTTTTTTTAATGAAATATACATGGGTAGCATTTTAAAAGTTTCTGTTTTTTAAGAATTATTTTTGGTTGCAGAAGTGTTTTGGTTTTGTTAGTGTTTTTTGGCTTTTTTTTTTTACATTGTAAAAACCCCACCTCTTGAATTTGGAAATTTCCCAACCTCTTATCTGGTTTTATCACCACATCCATGACATGACAATGGTGATGTAAAGTGGACTCATGGAACTGGGTGGGACCCACTATGTGGAGCATGGTGTGGGAATCTGACAAGTGTAAGAGACATTGTTTTCTATAAGCTGATTTATTCAGTTTTGGGTTGGTTTTTTTTTTTAACTGCTTTTCAAAAACAACACCAAAAATAACAGACCAACCTTAAAGGAGAGGATTAAAAAGGAGTTGTTTGCCTGAATGAAAACAAGCAGGAAAATGCACTTGAGAACAAGGTTCATTGTTCTCCTGCCTGGAGAAGGCAAGAGATACTTGGTCTGAAGCACTGGGGAGAGAAATAGATGAGGAGGAGCACACATCTTCATAGCTCCATCCTCTCTCCTTCCCCAGCGTTCCTCCAAAACTGAACAAAGTTGCCTCGCACTCTGTCTGCTGTAAGAACAATGCATGTGATGATAGAACACAAATCAGGTGAGGTCTCCCTGAGCCAGGGGAGAGATTCCCCACCAAGTTGCCAACATATACTCCGGGCTTTGAATGAACCTTCAGAACACAGCTGCAGCCATCATGGAAATCTGGTAGGTCTCCAAGATATATAAATATAGATACAGATACACAGATATATAGATATACACACAGAGAGAGGGAGGGAGAGAGAGATGCTTCATAGCAAGACCCTGACAGTCACCTTTATGCCTGTTGCAAGGTACCAGGAAGGGAAGATTCTCAGAATATTAAAAAATAGTCATGTAGAGATCTCCCTGTCTTCCATTCTTCACTCAAACTTGATGCACAACATTTCCAACATCAGCCTTAAGGTAGCAGAGTTTGTGTCAGCAGATTTTGTGTTAGCAGATTTCATCCAAATCAAGGAGTTCTCAAACCACATGTTCATGAACTGAATCCTCTTTTCTACTCACCCTCTGTTTTGTTGGGGTTTTTTTCCTGCTAAAATATCTTGCTGTACAAAGACTTTTCTTTTTGGTAGCCACTGAAATCACTTTGTTATGAAGCATCCAGATTTTATCAGACAATTAGCAAGCCAGCTCAGTGTTTGTGTGTGTGCATGTGCGCGTCTGTTTGCATGTGTCCTTGCGGTAATTGGTATTCATGATGTATGGCTGGCTGGCTGGAATATTTCACTACCCACACAAAATGATTGCTGGTGAGAAGGCCTTTTCCAGCTCAGTATTAGCATGCTTCATCTGAAATTTGCTTTGCTGACAGGCCTTTTGCTCCTGGTTGTGTGCTCCTGACGCAAAATGCATCATTGTGCCTAATTTCAAGCATAGCAGTTCTGCAATAATCTCCTGAGGAGATATTAAGTTATATCTATTTGTGCTGTCTTGGGTGATCATGCAAGTTGCTAGCGTGACAGCAGCAACAGGACCTGGACACAGAACAAACAAAGGAAGGGCCTGCCAAAGCCACAGACGTGTGCTCCAGTTGTGGTGGTAATATATGAGGTATGCAAGATGTCTTTTTAGGAATGCTGGGTTCCCAGCCTCTGCAGGTTAAATATTCCCCTCTGCCTCACGTCAGCTGAATTGACAGTTTTGCCACCCAGCAGCCCCAGGAAGATAATAACTGTCACCCACCAGCAATCTGCACTGCATTTACAGAAACAAACAGGAT
This sequence comes from Geospiza fortis, assembly GCF_000277835.1. Classification (NCBI taxonomy): domain Eukaryota; kingdom Metazoa; phylum Chordata; class Aves; order Passeriformes; family Thraupidae; genus Geospiza; species Geospiza fortis. Next base: position 419,519 of record NW_005054468.1, read on the forward strand.
GCCAGTTTGGGGAGAAGATGATATTTGTACAAATACCTGGTAAGTGACCACATATTGTTGCAATAGTTGTTGCCCCTTTATACATGTATGTATGTCCAGACTCGTGAGACGAGTGAGTGCTAAATGCACACAATTCAGGGCTGGATCTGGGCTTTAACAACGGCATTGTAGCAAAGTAATTTCTATACCTGCCTTGATGAAGAATGTGACATGGATGTGGAATCCCTGCAAAGAAATGCATTATGAGATTTCTTTTTTTGCTGGTTCAGCCCTATTAATCTGTTCAGCATGAACTCAAGTATTTTAATAACAGGCATGGAATATTATGCGTGCTCTGAAATGGCTTTTTTTTTTTTTCAAGCACAGCTTGCTCTTTGTTTGTGTTAACCTAGTTGGGGGAAAACCCCCAGGTTTT
>NW_005054468.1:419952-420610 GCF_000277835.1 Geospiza fortis
CCCTAATCACAGCTACAGGGCAAAACATACCAAGGCTCTAATAGGAGAAATAGCATTATCATATCCTAATTTACAGTAATGTTAAGGATAGCACAAAGAACAAGCCTTTGACTGCATGTATATGTTGAAATTCATATTTGTGAATAGACCTGTGGCATGGCTGGCTGGCCTTCTGGGGACAGAATTTGTGTTCCTGAGTAAACTGCATTTTGGGAATTGGCACTGACATAAGAGCTCTTACTCATGAACTGATTTTTTTTTCTCCTGGTTTTGCCTATATATTTATTTCCTGCTGCATACTACTGCAGGAGAAGGCACTCAGTCTGCAGCCAAAGACTATCTGCTCCCTATGATCAAGAGCAACCACTCCATCTCTTACAGGAACAGACACTGACAGCTACCAAAAGAGTATCTGTCTGCTACTCTTCCTCTGGAAGCTGCAGGCTGCACTGGAGAAGTCCAAGGGTGAGAGAAACTGCATATGGAGAAGAGAAAGGACATCTGAGAGTCTTCACTAAATAATCGGAAGACTGATGGATTTCAGACAAAGACAGCAGTTATATAATGCATTCCTCCTCTGTGAGTAATCATATGCAAAGATTGACATGTTTGTGAGTGTTCCCAAAACTGATCCTGGGCTTACTGCAGCCGTTCCTGC
>NW_005054468.1:420657-425915 GCF_000277835.1 Geospiza fortis
AAAAAAGGAAAGAAGTGTGATTGCGCTCCTAGGACAACATCCTGAATTTTTCCCTGGTGGACCCTTGCCATTACCATGGCAAAATGCCTGGAAATTGCCGTTCTTTTCAAAAAAAAAAAATGTTTTGAAGGAAGAACAAAAGAAGTTTGCGCTTTTGGCAGATCGTTGAAGATCACTGTGTTCAGATCCTCAACTGGTGTAAATCAAGATAACTGCAGTATTGCTACAGTAGTTAAAAACTGACTGACTCTCTCATCCATCATGACTTGCTGCTATGGGGGAATATTTCTTTACAGCCTAAATAGAGGAAGGGATTGCTTTTACTGCATGTTTTCCTGTTAAGAAAATATTTCTTATCCTTAATTGCTTAAGCTCCCTTGTGCATGTAAGGTGGTGGTGCCTTCTGTCACGGAGGCATTTGCTGTGTATGACACCTTGCTTTATTTCTTTGGTTTGCTAGTTGAATGACATGTTAATCTGCTGTGAAGGTGCATAATAGGATCAATGGGAATCACGATGTATGTTTTAAATTAAAAAGAGCTCCTTTCTTTGATTCATGTTTCTGTATTATATCACAGCATGTGTGGCCAAAGAGTGCTCCCACTAGGCTAGGATAACCTGATGCTGGTCAATAATTAAATAATAATCTGTAAAATTGAAAAGCTTTATGTTTCAGAGTGAAAAGATGTTTTGCAGCTAATGGTGGTCAACAGGTAAGCACCCTGAGACCTCCATACATGCAAATACCTCATGATCATTCAGATACAAGGCCTTGCAAATCCATTTTTGCAGTTGCAGAAGGTTGAAGTCTATAAACCCTCCTTTGCTTACAAATCAAGGTGCAGGTGCATCTGACTAGTGTGCAGCAGTGAGTTGGGGTTTTTTGGTTTTTTTTTTTTTTGCTCTTCTATATCGAGAGAAATGTCTTGGGGAAATTAAACTCATCCGAGCTATGTCAAGAATTGCATGTGACCACAAGAATTAGATAAGCCTAGAAAATTCCATTATCTGTTCATACCACTCATTATTTGACCAGTCTGGATTTGTGGTGTTGTTAGGGACTGACCACTGGAGCAGGAGAGGCAGGAATACAACTCCATGACCTCCAGGTGCCTGTGTGGTGGGTGGTGATCAGGAAGCAGACACAGGAGTGGAGAGGCAGTCTCAGAGACAGACCCCACATGCCCTTACATCCCAAATTCGCACAGCTCTGCCCACCTTTTGCAGTGCAAGGGCCCAAGCTTTCCACAGCATGCATTTATCTTTTTGATCTTATTTATCTTTACATATTTATTTTTATTTTTATTTTTATTTTTATCTTATTTATCTGCAGCAAAAAATCATCTTTGAAGGTGTTCTGGAAGACAGACTTTCATTTATGTTGAGGAACGTTACTCCTGATCTGCAGCCCAAGTGCCGCACCCTGTTTATACATGTATTCGCTTTTTTGTCTTCTGTTGGTAAAGAGTATTTTTTCAGGATCATCCAGCAGCTGATTTGATTAGCTCTGTTATCTTCCAGAGAGCTCTAATGCTGCTCTGTGCCCAGACCAAGGGAATGTGAGGTTACCGGGGTAAGAATCATAGGCAGCAAATAAAATACAATAAGGAATGGGAGAATTGGACTCAGGGAAGGAATGGCAGCCCTCTGAACTTCCACTTTTCACCAGGAGTGTCCCAGGTGGCACCATGCTAATAAAAGAAGATAAGGTGGGTTAATCCAGGGATGACATCTCTCCCTGAGGAAGCCACAGTTCTGCCTTCAGCTGGTGCTGTGCCCATGCAGTGATGTCTGACTGGCCCAGTGCTCACCCAATGGTCACCTCTGTGATGAGCATCCTTGTGAGGAACACTGTGTGGGCTATTCTAAACCCCTTGTGCTGACAGAAAACACCAAGTCTGGGAGAAATCTCCCCCACCTTGTTGTTTTAATACATATGGAATTTAAAAAAATATTAAAAAGTGTTGCTTACTCTTGATTAAATATAAGTTTCAAAATAGCATTGCTCCTGCACTCCTTCTTTTATTCCTGTGTCTGGTCTCAGAAAAATCTTTTTTTTCCTATGTCTGGTCTCACTGCAAAAATAAGTAGAACATGGGACTATTTATGGGGAGATTTGCATTTTCTTTTTGAATACACCTATTTGCTGCTCTGTTACCTGAGGAATATCACACCTTTTCTTTCTGCCTTGATTTACTTTTGCAAAAAAACAGTTACCTCTTTCAGTGAAATGTTACAGCCCTTTTAGGTGGCTGCTCCATTAATGCCCCCAGTTGCCCTTGGACCTCAAAGTGGAGAAAACACAACGAATGAGAGATTTCTGATCACAGCACTCAAGAAACTGTGAGTTCACTGAGGGAAAACATGGCTCTGGTAAGAAGTACGACACTGAAATTCAGGCCTGAAATCCTTCTGAGCATCTGGCTGGGAGAAACCTTGCACAACTTGCGCCTGGCTGAACTCCTTTATGGCTGTAATTATTGAGAGATGAACAGGAATGGATTTGCACAATGCCATGGATTGCTACCATGGGGTACCAAGCCTATTACTGCTGTTTCCCACCATTCTCCTTTTGGCTCTGAGCCTGTCCTTTAAACACCCAGAACCTGCCTGTGGGTGACGCCTCCTTCCTTACTGAATCCACCTTCTCATGAGGTTTTTCCTTCTGAGGTTCTGCCCACCAGCATTTTGCACTAATTTTTCTTCCATGCTTTCCATAGCTTTCCCTCCTTAGTGTGGAGGCCCAGTAGGCCTAAGGAGAAAGAAGCTTCAATATCAATTTGTGTCTGTCCTGCTTGAAAACTTCCTTTCCTTGCTTAATCACAGAATGGGTGGGGTTGGAAGGGACCTCTGGAGATCCCCCAGTCCAACAAAAGTCACCTGGAGCAGGTGACATGGGACCACACTCAGGTGGGTTTGGGGTGCTTCCAGAAGACTCCACACCCTCCTGTTCTAGTGCTTTACCACCTCCAGTGGGAAGATGTTCTTCCTTGTGTTGAGGTGGAATTTTTTTAGTTTAGTTTATTGCCATTGCTCCTTGTCCTGTCTTTGGGCACCACTGAAAAGAGTCTGGAACCATTCTCTTGGCACCTGCAGGATTTTTGTGTGTGTTAATGAGATCTCCCCTCAATCTTTTCCAGACTAACCAATGCTCCAGAGCCCTCCCCATCTTTTGTGGCCCTTAATGGCAGCACTAAGCCTTTCCAGGGGACCAACCTGCACAGTTTGGCCTGCATGTTCACAGTTGGTGTGTGCCACACACCTTTCTCTCCCCATGGATTGAATTCTGCTGCGTGTGCATGCCAGTTCTGCTCTGCCTGCTGCACCCAGTCCTTGGCAACCTTGGAGCACCACACTCCTGTGGATGGCTGCTTCTTATCACCCTGCTTCTGAGCCGTGTCTTTGGTCCTTCACTGAGGCCTCCTGTGGCCTGATCCTGTCCAGATCCCGCTTGCTCTCAGTCTTTGGGGATGGATGTCACTGCTACCAGAGCGGGTCTGGTGTGTGTTCACTTCTGAGGACCCTGGAGAAGAAAATTAACCCAGGAACGTGGTGTAGTCAGGCTCAGTTATCTTTGCAAGATGTCTGCTCTGCTGACAAATGGACATCTCTGCTGTCTCCAGAGCACTGGGGATTTCTGAGGGCCAAGCTGCTCTGTGAGAGCCCTTATTAATAATAAATTCCTGTCACCTCCAGCATGGACTAACTGCACTTCTCTCTGTGCTAGCATCTTCCAGCATCATCCAGCTCCTGTTGAGGCCAGGAACAGCACCTTCCTCAGGCCAGGATCCCCTCCTTTGGGGATTTTCCCATGGCTTGAATGCTGTACTCATTTTAAGCAGACCCTTGATCTTCCAGGGAGAGAGCTGCAATGAGCTGTGAGAGCTGAGGAGACGAGTGGTGGAGCAGAACAAGTGTGCTAGAGGGGGTTTTGGTGTTTCTTTCAGGTTAATGCAATCACTAAAGATAAAACCTCTCCAGCAGAAAGATAATACAGCTTCCCTTTCTTTACCTCCACATTAAGAGTGCTTCTTACACACACATAATAGATACTAGAAAAATATGGGAGATGAGACTGCACAAGCTTTCAATAATGGCTGCAGAAAACAGTAAGTTATCGTCTCAATCAAGAGGTCTTGAAAATGTAATAAGGGAGTTAGCATTTCAAGAGGATGGCTGTGTTTGTCTCTGTCCTTACCAATCACTTCCTTCCTCCTTTCTGTACACAGGGTCCCCACAAGGCCTCTGAACATGGTTTATTGTTTTCTGTCTGCTTAAATAATTTGAGAAGAGGGATTACACTGTGGCAGAAGAGTTGCAGTCAGGTTTGGGGGATCTGGCATAATTTTCAGATCCACGATGTTCCTCATTCCCAAGCTGTGTCTTCCTGTCAAAGACAGTGGTGGGTAGCAGAAGGTGCACTACCCTTCCTTCCAGAAGAGTGTAATCATTTTAAGATGGGTGCCACCTGGCTGGTTGTCTGGATGTGAGGAGCCATCAGCATGTTTGCTTTGAGTGAGCACACATTTACGCGGCCACACTTCCCCACATTTCTGAGGGGGATTGTTCAAAGCTATCTGTGTGCGTGATGTTCTGCCATGAGCTTACACCCTTCCTGTCTGAAAGCATCTCCTCTCCACCCAGATACAATAGCAGTGGCATGACTAGTTTCCCAACCTCTGTCTCTTTTACTTATTTTCATTAGAAGCTTTTTTTTTTTTTGCAGAGACTGTCCCATCTGCTGTCCTTTTTTTTTCAGTCCATCTCTCAGAAATGTCTTGCACAAGGCATGGAGGATTAATATGATAGTTGTGACTCAATAAAAAAATAAAAAAAGAAGCATATCTATATTTTTCTCTGCCAGCTGATGCAGCTATTACTTTGAAAGCTGATTGTGAGAGAAGAAAGGTCTGTGGTAAAAAGTCAACAAGCAATGGACACTGAAGATGTGACATTCTCTTTTGGAGTGAGCTATGTGTGGTGCATACCTGAATGGGTAAACGCCCAACAGTTAGACAATGACACTGTACTTTTAGAAAGGGAGTTGGGGTTTTTAACCCCTACTGGCTCAAAAGAGGTCTATGATCACATGTAACCAGACAAGCCATTCCAGCCCCCTAAAAATGGGTCAAGATAGCTCCTTGAATGCTCGTTTCCCTTGGCACCTCTGTAAGAGGGTGGTATCTTTTCCCACTGACACTGAATCAACTCATCTTTGCTGTGAGAGAATATGAGCAATTCTTCTCTCCCAATATCTT
>NW_005054468.1:425937-447657 GCF_000277835.1 Geospiza fortis
GAAAGAGTGCCATCATTTACCTATGCATCCCCTCTCTATCTTACTGCTGCCCCATAAAACAAAGCCTCAGAAAGGATGAACAGTTGTCAGTTCTTTGCCTGCGCTGTCACTTTGCAAACCCTAAATAATAGTGAGATTATGGCATGCTATAAAAGTACCTTGAGATAAACCTGTCTAAGTGCAGGGCTGATATTTGCTTTTGGATTAGATTTCAGTATGATCTCTTTCTTCTTTCTCTCTCTTTTTTTTTTTTTTTTTAGGATAGCTCTTGTAATTCTCTCAGAAACTCAAAGAATGGCCTTGAGAGTGAACCTGCAGAACACATTGTTAAGCCAGAAAGGAAGACTGAATTAAGTTTACTTTCAGCTGATTTGTTTGTGCTCTTAGCTGAGTTACTCAGCCTTTCATGTAGTTCTCCCATGCAAGTACTAATCTGGCCCACTGGCTTTTGAGATCTTAAAGGATCCTAGCTCAAGCCCAAGCAAAGTACATGTGGTGTCTAGACAGACAGTTTAATTCACACTCAGACTGCAAAAAGAGTCTGAGGTTGTTTGCCTTAACATTAGAAAGGCTGAGCTTGCTTAAAACTTGAGTTCAAGAGCTTGAGGTCTGGATTTCCAGAGTAAGAAGCTGTTCTGACTGAAACAGAAAGAAAAAGTATGACTTGAGCAAGAAATACCTCGGTCATCAGAAGCTGATGGATAGGCAGAGCCTGGAAGGTAAATATAAATAAAGAATCAATCAAAGCTCTTCTCCTTGTTTTGTCCCTTGCTCAGTTTCACCTTCAGAGCTGTTCCAGAAGGAGCTGGTGGTTCTTGCTGTGCCTGTGCCTGGTTTTACAGCTGTCAATGGCTGACTTGTTTTTCATCTGTTTTTTTCAAAGTGAAACCAAAAAAAAGGGGAAGACTATTCCCTACCAGAGAGACCACCTTCCTCCAGGACAGACTCAAAAGTCTGCTCTAGCCCCAGAGAGATGCCTGTTGTTTGCCATTTTAGGACAAATGAGTTCATCTCTGGGGGGTGGCCAGGAGGGCTAGCTTGGTGAGTCTTTCTCATTAAGAAAAGGGATTTTCGAAGCATTTTCCAGAAACTTAGAAACTGTCTTGAGGCTGTGATCTCAGACTGCCTCAAAAGCTCATTTTGGGAACCCTGTGGTCAGTTCAGTGGTGACGTATCTTGTTATCCAAATTTTGTTCTCTCTCTAGAGCCCTCCATATTCTCTAAATCCTGAGTCCCAATTAAACTGTGACCATTTTGTTGAAGAAAAATAAAAGAAATCACGTTTTTGGTGAGCTTAGGCTGGGAGGTCAGTGTGGAATTAGCACCGAAAACCGGAATGCCCTTTCACCTTTCTTGACCCAAGTCTGCAATTAACTTCACCAAATTCTGGTGGGGACAGGTGGAGATGCCAGGCTGCCTTGCTGCTGAAGCCAGTGACAGCATCAGCTACCTCGATTTGTTTTGCCAAACCCACCCACAAGTGGCTAATGTGCAAAAAAAACCCCAAGCCATTTCATGTCATCTGACAGGCAGCCACGCAGGGGTTGTGGCTCTCATGATTTATTAACTTGGAGTGGCTGTGAATTGACCACACAGAGGTACAAGGCTTTGTATCCTGCTGTCAATCCCTTGGGCTGCAGAGAATACCTAAATATATTTTAGTGCTCAGAACAAAAGCTCTCCACTGATACCCATCGTTAATCCTCTACACCACCTCCACCACATCATTAGCTGGCAAGTCTGGCTGTCATCAAATTGAGAGAAAAACAAAAAAAACAAAACAAACACGAGAGAAGAGAATGTGGGTAAACCTGAAGATTTGTTCAATAATTATTGTCTCTGTTGAAGAATAGGAGCAGTACTTTGGAAATGAAACCACATCTCACTTGACTATTTGACTACATTGTCCTAGGGGCCGTGGTTGAAGTTCTGACAGCATTGTCAGCACTTTTCTTATTTCAAGCTCACTGAGTTTCCTGCTGTGGAAAAAAAAATCTGGCTAAAAAAAGAAGACTGCTAGGGCTTAAAAGCCCTCTGTTAGCAAAAGCCAGCAGTGGAGGCCTTGGTTGATGAGTCACTTCGCACAAATAAGTGCCACTAATCAATGAGAAATACTATAAAGGGCACTCATGGGCAGGAAAAAGCAAAATCAAAGATGTGGGAATGTTAAGGGTGGGGAAAATGTGTAGGGTTGTGTGCTGGCGTGTGGGATTTTCTGTATGGGATCAGAGAGCAGGTGGGAGCTGGGGAGTGGGGTGTTTCATTGGAGGATGACATTCAGGATGGAAGGACAGGTGTCCCTCTAGCCCAGAGTCTTGTTTGTGATAATACCTTATCCAAGGGTTTCATAGTGAGGAAGGAAACCTGACATTTTCATCACATATTTATGACCTGCTGTGGAGATTAATGTTTCATATGCATTTGGAAATCCAGTCACTAACACAACTGGCTTTGTTATGCTTAGCATGAATTCTGTCATTATATATCTGTTAAGTATGTATTGGCAATTTATTGACATTGCTATTCAAATTAAATTCTTGAGTAATTAGTCACCAGTGGATTTGCTTTCCCAAGCTGCAGCAATATGTCTCAAAACCTTTTCAAGCTTCTTCCAAGCTTCCCTCATTGGCATTTTTCCAAGATGTTTCCTAAGAACAAGCACTGAAGCTGATATTTAGAACATATGGTGATGATGTGTTTGTATGTTCATTAAATCAAGATACCAATGAAAGAAAAGTGTAAGGCTTTCTATCCTTTTAAATGAAATTGTCAACCTAGATATCTATTGCCTTTTCTGAAATCCAGCCTGAAATGACTTGTAAGCAGTGCTCTGTTATGATGACAAATTAATTCACATCAGACTTTGATCACTGCTTGAAAAGTTTTCAGGCATCAATTTCCAGCAGTTGCATTTAGAAAATGAGAATTCAGTTTGGAGCCTCAGATTCAAAACAACAGAAATGAAAGTGCCTTCATGTAGCTGGTATGCAAACCTCCAGAATAAAAAAGAAAAAAAAAAGCAGGATATTCAGTAGAAACTTCTTCTGTGTGCAAGATAAAGAATTTCAGCAGCAGTGGCTGATATGTGCAATTAATGTTCTACATATGGCTCACTTTACACAAAGCCCCTCATGTTACTGTGTTGCTCATGTGCACAAATTCATACACTCACACAGAATATATCTGTCTGTCTGTCTGTCTGTCTTTCTCCCACTGGTCTGTCTCCTTGCCATGTAACATGTCAAAAGGAAATGAAAAAGGGAGGTGCGGAGGGTGAGGGGTGTGGGGAGCAAAGCTGTCTTAAAATAGAACAGAATCATATTAGCCAGCTTAATAGTGAAGGTGCATTTTGGAAATGTGGTTTCTGTATATCTAATGTTTACCACTTGACTACTCATGCCTCAGGCTCAAAATGCATAATAACTCAAATTAAAGCACAGCAAATGGAAGAGCCAGAATCTCAGAGATAACCACACCTAAATGCAAAGTATGACAAAACATCTGTTCTTTAATTAATCTTACGTAAAGATTGGAGCTGTGCATTAAGATGCAGAGTGTTTATGACAACTGTTTTTATTGTGGTTAACATGCTCCTGGCCTCCCCCACGTAATTGTTTCTGCTTTGTAACACACATAAAGCTCTGATAAAAAACAGCAGCCACCTAGAAATAAAAAATGCTGGGAGAGGGATGGCTCAGAAACACCAACTCAGAATGTTTCCAGAAGAGCATAGGAGTAGCATTTAAGTAAGTGGAAGTGGATTTTGAAGATGACGAGAAGAATCTAACATCTGGTTTTGAGAATACACTGATGACAGCTGAAATCCTGTGATTAAGATTAAAAATAAAGAAAACAAGAAACCCCCTGAGGTCTTCAGGTTTTAGGTGGTCAGTTGGAGCTCTGCTTTAGGAGTCAGATTTTCAAAACATATTCTGGCCTCTTTTCCAGTGCTTTTTAGAAAAGGAGAGTTATATGTAAGTATTTGGATCCAGCTACCCCAAAACACTGATTTCTGAAGCTCTCTACTATTTATTCCATTTCCCCTTCATTATGAATGTGTACAGTGTTTGCCTGGGTACTGTTGCTACACAGAGCAAAAAGTATATCTGGAACATGCCCATTCATCTTGTTTAAACAGTTTCCTCATTCCAGGATTATTTATTTCATAGAAAAAGTAATTTTCCAGTTATCCACATGGATATGGCTGCACTGTGATGGACACACTGGATGAAGATTAATTTGGAGACAACCTGACAAGCTAACTTGCTTTAACCAAGATAACTCTAAAACAGTTAAAATCCCTTTTTGGCTTCTGAGATGGGGGTATGAATCTACTCTTGGCCTCAGTACAAAGGTGAGTGAGGGAGTTGTCACCACAAAATATGGGAAGAGGTATCAGTAGCTCATCCCCCTCATTGGCTGCAGTGAAAAATGCCATCACCATCAGGGGCTCCATCAAGAACTCATGAGAGCTAACAGGTTGACTGCCAGTGTGGCTTAGACCTCTGGAGAGAAGAAAAACTTCATTCCCTTTCCCAGAGTGGTGCAGGTTTGGGCACAGTCTGACATTCAAGAGGCAGATACTTCCTGTGCCTCCATCTGGAGGAAAGATGTTCTCGTCTAGATTTGTGAATCCAAATGTCATCCTATAAAAATTCAGTCCAAACCTCAATCAGAAGCTCAACTTTGTGTTATTTGGAGATGTTTATTTGCAGGACATATATCAGTTGTATCATCTGTGAGGGAAAAGGCAAGGAGGTGAAAGAACTGTAAAAATATCTATTTTGCAACTTGGTTGTGTTTTCCCAAAATAGTGTTTGGGACACTGTGAGCACCTTGAAAACTTTTCACTTGGTACAAATGGCTGGCGTCCTGAATAAAAATTATAGGATGTACTTGAAGCTCAATGAAAATAGGTTACCTGCAGAAAATGTGAAGCTGGCATGTGGGCTACGTCTGTCAAGAATAATTTTTATTTGCCTAAATATGTATAAGGGAGGAAGACAGATAAATTGAAAGAAAAATGCCATCACAGTAGTGTTCACTCTGGCAAAAGGTTTGTAAACAACATAAAATAGCTGCCTCTCTGAAATGATAGCTTTACTCAAAATATGTCCAATATATATATGTGTATATATGCACATATATATAATCCAAAGGTGGCCTTTTTGCCATGGGAATTGTCTGCAATTATTTTCCCCTTCCATGCTGTATTTTAATTAGTAATTTCTGTGTCATCATGGGGTGATGCAATGTAAATGCAGGCTTTCTGCTCATCCACTTCCCATGTGTAGTTTTATTCCTCCAGCTGAGCCTGTGCAGCAGATGCCAGCGTTCACTGTAATGAGGGACTGGAGAAGGACCTAAGCTTTACCAGCATTTGAATTGCTCTGGACTGCTCATCACCACTCCTTTAATTTATACCCTTAGAGAGATGGCAATAGGGTCTATGTCTCCTATGGAAGTGATTTGAAATCTTGCCAAGAAAGAGCCTCAGTCCCTTCCTCCTTATAGTCCTGGCACGTAAAACCACAGGAGAAAACAAAAAGCATTTGTGAGGAGTCATCCAGGAAGAAAGATTAACAATATAAACCAAAGGAGGAGAGAGAAAAGACCCTTTCCTCATTGAAAGTGGGTCTGTGCTTATTTTAATGGATCTTTTACAGTCCCTGAATGTCCTCTAATCTGAGCGTAATGCTCATTGCTGTTTCTGCTGCTTCTTTGTTTGACATCCTGCCTGTTCTGCTTGTGGTTGGGCGAGGGGAGGGGGGAGTGCAGTCACTGGCCAGCTTTATCTTTGTGTGAGGAACAAATGTTGTTGCCATCCTCAAGGTTATGGAGCATTTCTGCTCTGCAAAACAAAGGAGTAGCCAGGGCCTTGTTTGTCCACCTAGTTCTCAGCACACCCTGGACCTCTCATGAAACCTCTCAGGAAGGTTTCTAATTTTTTCTTTTCCTGAAACACATCAAAGACCGTGAGTAGAGGAGGGAGATGCTTCCCCCGCTTCCTATACCTCCCCCCTTTTCCTCCCTCCCCCAGCCATCTCTCTTGGTTCTGAAAATTGTGTGGCTTTAACCTTGCTTGTCTAATAATGTGTGACCTTGACTAAAGGTGGGTTGGAAGGATTTCAGAGTTGGTTTTATCAAGATTAGCTTTTCATCTGCACAGGAGTATCCAAGGAAGTAAGTCATCTCATCTTCTTTCACCTTAGACTCCAAGCTTTCTCCTTTAGTTCTTAGAACAGTGAGGAGAAAATAGAGTGAATTATTGCCATGGGTATGGTGATATCACATTCAGTGCTGCAGATGAAAGGTGAAGCCACTGCTCAGTGTGGGGCTGGGGCTCAGTGCGGTGTGGAGCGCGCAGCCGCCTCGCGCAGGAGTTCAGAGCTCTCCTCTTCCAGCTCCATGCTCTCCTTTTCATGTGCTCTCTGCACAGCCAGCTCTCTGCTCGGGGAAGAGCAGAGAAGGAGGGTTGTGGAAACCAAGTACAGGGGAATTATGCCTCTTCATGTCTTCTCTGCTCCTTGGAACGCAAACCGACTTTGAAGGATGGGCTCAGAAAATGAATACCCAGGACATTGCTCTCGGTTACTTTGCTGTGAAATTACTTTCCTGAATGAAAATATTTAATTCCTTTGAAAACAAGCGCATAACATCACTGGAAGTGAAAATCCTGTGGAAATCACAAATGAAAGAAGGACGAGGGATAGAAAAGCTTTATATCTCTAAATGTTAGTGAGGCTGAGCTTCCTTTATTTTCTTTTTGTGTGTGTTTGTGTGACAACAATCATAAATGCTCTTTCTAATATTGACATGGTCAGCACTAGAATCTTCTCATTGCTTGCATTAGATTTAAGTTTTATCTACAACAAACAGCCAATAATGTGATCTTTAATGCATTGGAGAGCTTATGAACACCCTGAGCTAACAGATTCCAGTTGTTCAGCAACCCCAATCTGCTGTCACCACATCTTGTGGAAATTATTGCCTTCCATGGAGGACTGCCTCATCAAAGATTGTGTAATATAAAATTCCGTAGAGTGGGCCTGCTCCTCAAGCCCTTAGCCTTGATCAGTAACACCTGATTCTTCACATGTTCTCCATGCAGCTACCACCAGAGAGCAAGGTGCTATTCCATATGGGAGAGCTGGCAGGATGCATAAACTTCAGTGAAGACTGATAAAATGCATTGAACAGATTTTTGGATGTAGCTGGCATGTTTCTCCTTTATATGTTCTTACTGCATCCATCCCAGCCATTAAGGAATGAAATTTTTCCCCATAAATGAAATTAAATAGGCAGCTCTAGAAGCCAGCAGCCAGTCTGAGCATCTAAGAGGACACAGGACTGTGCACATTGGTGGCTGTGGCCACCAGTTTTCTCTTGTTCAACCCATCAGACTGAAGAAAAATGTCTCTTCTTGGAGGCAGCCACAGCCCTCTGTTGTTCAGTGCCGCTCCCTGCTCAATGTCTGGTATGTGTAATATACAGAGAGCTCTGACGTGCTCTAAATCAAAATGTCCAAACAGTTCCTGGGTATTCCTTTAATGGAGTCACAGAAATCTTGTTGTGTGGGAAAGGGAAGTGAAGAGGGGTGAGGGGTCATGCAAATTTTGATCTAATTTTCTTTGATAAAATACCTTGGGCTGCAGATAAGTAGCAGAAATCTATGAAGGAAAAGGGCGTTTGACTGTGACTCCAAAACATCCTCTCCATAAGTTTTCACAGGAAGGTAAGCAGGTTCTGCAGTGCAGAGTATGGATTAATTAATTCTGTATTTCATCCTTCTCTTGCTCATTCACATAATCTTCTTGCCTTGCTCATGTTTTACATCAATGAGACTAAATAGCACAAGCCATTGAAATGTCCTGCTGACATTTTACATCCCCACAATTCTCCTTCACATTGAGTAAGATTCTTAAAATGTAGAATCTGCTGCAACTCTGCCCTTGCTAAAATCAGAGGAAGACAATTGTGTAGAAATAAATCAACATAAATGATTTTGGACTTGTGATTCAATATTATTTTTAACTCTAGAATAAGAGCACATTTTAGGTCCAATTATATCTGTTTCTGGCCATTGTCAGAAACAGGATACTAATGGTCTGGTTCATATAGATATACAATGTTCTTATATGTGCACATACACAAAACAACATATGAAATAAAGAGTTGATGTTTTCATTTTCCAAATTCCATTACTATTATATGCTGTTGGCAAAGAAATCAACACTGCTACCCAGACTGTCTTCTTCACTCTGGTCTAGAATCTAAGCCTGTTTCTGAAACCCACCTGGGTGTCTAGGACCAAGGTATACACATCCAAAACAGAGTCCTTAGTTGTGCCATTTGCTGAGCTTCTTCATCAGCCTGTTCAGATGATTGTAATGGAAAATCACCTGTCACACTGGGCAGTGTCCTCAGCTTTCTTCACAAACTTAGATCCATGTTATAACTTCATCTTCACATTGTTTTCACATAATATTTTGCATGATTGTGTCTTCTCTACCTACATCAGTTATGACTGGTCAGGGTCCTCACATCTTGCGCTGTAACACAAATATTCTCTTTGGCAGACATTTTGGCCATCTTATTTCATTCTTATAAATCTCTCCAACCTGTCATTTTGACTGAAAACTCCCTTTCATTAATATCTATCCATTTATTTTTTTCTATTTTTTTTAGCATTTGGGATATAGCCTGCTTGTCTTCATTTACAAGAGCCTTCAGACCTTTCCCATCTATTACCTCTCACTGACTGAAAGATGCTTCACTAAGATAACATCTCCCATCTCTGATCTCACCTTTGGGTGTTTAACATCTCCAAAAGGGAATCTTTGTGCTTTCCCTGGGCTGCTGCATTAATTTGATGTGGGATCTCCATTAGTCTCTGCCTCATCTCCACCACAAATTCTTCATCAAAACCCATATTTAAGACAGTTTGTATGGTCCCTGCTGTGAGAATTTGCGCTGGCTAGTCTGTCTGTTTTCCCACAAACCTGAAACCCTCTAACTTTATAGATTCCTACAGGATTGACTGGTTGGTGTGTGGGGATGGCTTCTCCTCACAGACCCTAAGAGGGCTCTGCTGTTTCCTTCTCCTCCCTCATCAAACATTTCCATCCTTTCTTTCCCCTTCCCTGCTGTGGCTGTTTTTATCTGTTGGCTTTTTAAGGTTCCATATTTTTTTATGCTAAGTTTGGACAAAACCTACAACAATGAATTCTTAGCCCAGATTCTGAGAACTCCTGTGACCTCTTGGAATACAAATCGAGAGTGTGCATTTAGAGAAAAAAAAACCAAAACTGTGTTACTTTTGGGTCTTGCAATTAGAAAAGATAATACTGCCATAAATTCTTTGAGCAGGAACTGAAGCTCTGTGCCCAGTTTTAGCTGCCACTGTCCTCTTGTATGACAATTAGAGAGTCATTTAATCTCACCGTTTTTCAACACTTCCCTCAAGACTGATAAACATTCATTAATATTTTTTATGGTTTGAAGTTATAAACTAGTGCACTGACAAGTCATAGCAGTGTTTAGATAAAAATGCAGGGAAAATTCTTGATCATCTGGATATGCAGCAGAGAAAACAAGTTTATTGCAAGTAACAGTATCTATGATAGTTAATGTCTGTGCAGAAGGATGATGATGGTAAGAAATATCTTCCCAGTGTCTTGGCAATATTTCCTTAGCAATCAAGAAATTAAAGTTGAGTTACAAACATTTTTCTTGCTTTGTGAATGACTATTTCCTCTAAGGATCTCCTGAAATCCAAGATGTGCAATAGCTCTAACATTTCTTTTCCCATACAGAATTAGTTTTGTAAGCAAGAAATAAAATTAAACCCAGGCACAGCAGTATTTTAAAAGGGAAAGGCAGTAGCCTTGAATTATCCATGTTGATTTGACAAAGCCAGTGATGCTGCAGATATAATACACGGCACTGCTGTCACATCACCAAGTGACATCTTTTTATCCAAAGTGAAAATGAAATGTCAAAGTGAAGGAGTTCTGCAAGTCTTCTCGTGCTGTTTGCAAAACATATAAAACTCACTTTTGTGGAGTAAGGTAGGTATTTACCAGAACTTTGCTTTAAATTAGAGATTGTTAAGACAGAAAGCTGAGGTTCCCTACCATTCTTCGTACCAATGACCCAGCTGTACATTTCTTTTAACCTTGCCAGACATGAGCTGTTTGGCTTGAAATTATCAATGCCTCATGTATTTGCACCTTGGGTTCGTTTTGGAGATGCTTTCACCATTTAAACATTTTTTGAGAATGTTAGCAGAAGGAATGCATCCATAATAAATGTTTTACCATTTATTTCCTGGTCATCCTGGTCTTCTCTGTTTAGGAGATTCTCATCTGATTTGCCAGGAATGCTTTCCTCTACTAGAGTCCTGTTAATACCCATATGGAACTTCCTCCAGAGGCCCTTTTCAGTTTCTTTGTGCTCAGCAACTTCCTGAATTATGACCAACCTTCTGTGGAGATTTTGTCTATGCTGAGAGATGGCTGCCATTGACAACAGCACAAGCAAACCACTGCCAAGGAGAGGCTGACCAAGGTACAAACAGCATTGTTGAGCTTTCTTGTCAATCCCTATCACAGCCTGATGAAACTGGAATTAAAAAAAAAAAGGAAAAAAAAAAAAAGGGAAAAAAACCCAAACCCAAAACCACAACAACCAACCAAACAGAAAACAAATGAGCAAAATGCCCGCAAAAAACAACCACACAAAAACCCTCAAAATGTAAAATAAACCCCACAAAAAAGAAAGAAAGGAAGAAAAGAAGAAAGGAAGAAAGAAAGAAAGAAAGGAAAAAAAAATTAAAAAATAGCTCTTAACCATGGAAACTTGGGCTGGTGGCTGGCTGGTCAAGATACACAAAGATGGAACATGTGGAAGAAAATAGGGTTCAATCCTTAAGCTAAAGTAGGCACTATAATAGATACTCAGTGGTTTCTGTGCTGAGATGTTGTTTGTGAAAGCTAATCTTATATTGTCTTCGCCATTGTGCATTTGGCCTTGTAATTTTAAACATTTTGCTTAATACAGCTCTTGAAATGAGCACAGAAATCAGGATATGAAATGTGCAAGTAAATCCAGGCCAATGTTTGCCTTGTGGGCCTTCTACAAAGTTTTAATCTCGATGCAGGCAAAAAGGAAGATTGGGAAATCTTCCCAGCATGTATAACTTCATCAGCACAAGAGGAAAGCACATTTGTGTACATACAAATGTGTATATGAATACAAAAAAGGAATATATTGGAATGAATTTAGTCTGCCCATCTACTTACAACAAATTTTTCAACAGCTAAATGATACCAAATCACAGTCAAAAGGAAAGACCAGCTATGAGCAGTACTTGGGTTTATGAGATTGACAGTGCTTGGGTGACACCACCACATAATACCCTTTCCTCTCTTGTTCTCTGGTAATTCTGAACCTGTTAATTTATTAATTTGTCACCTGTTAATTCTTGCAGAAGGTGTAAGAGATTTAAGCTGGCATTCTTCAGCTTGTATCAGACAGTTCTTGCATGTAGGACAAGACCATTCTGTTTGTGTTGCTCTTGGGGTCTGTCCTGGGATTGCATTTACTTTTTTTATTGGGCTGGCTGAGGTCTAAATATGAAGAGGATAATTCCAAATGCAATTTACAGGTAAGGAACTGAGTCACGGGGAGGTAAAAGTGACCTAGCTTAGATAGGAACTCATTGGAAAATCCATGAGATGAAACAAATCCCAGTCCCAGTGCCTTGATCATACAACCAGCCTTCTGCTTCAGCTGACATTCAGCTGGAGTCATTGGAAGAGTCTTGAGGGCATAAATACAACAAAATATTCAGATACAGTGAATGTGATACAGCACAACGAAACATAAGTGAACCTGGAGGTTCCTGGAATGTGCTGATGACAACTTTCATCTCCAACTGACAGAGGAAATGATGAGGAGAGCTTCTGTCATGGTCCTTTGCCTCACCAACAGAGGGGAATGTGAAGCTCAAGAGAAGCATTGGCTGCAGTGACCGTGAAATCCCATGGTTCTATTAAAGGCTGGATTTAAAGGTTTTTTAGAGCAATGAGGAGGTTCTGCAGCAAACTCATTGCCCTGGACTTCAGGAGAGCAGCTTTTGGCTTCTTCAGGGATCTGTTTGGTACAATCCCATGGGATAAATCCCTCTGCAGGGAAGATCAGCCCAAGAAAACAGGTTGATATTCAAGGATCTACTCTGAGCTCAGGAGCAATGCAGCCCAGCGAAGAGGAAGGCAGGCAAAAATCCCAGGAGACCTTTGTGGAGGAACAAGGAGCTCCTGGACAAACTGAAATGGAAAAATGAAGTTTGTAGGGTGTGAAAACAAGGACAGGTAGCCTGGAAGGAGAAGAAAACCTGCCTGAGCAGCCAGGGATCAGGTTAGGGAAGCTAAAGCCTGGGTAGAATTAAACCTGGACAGAGACATCAAGGGCAAGAAAAAAACTTCTATAGGTACATGAGGGATAAAAGGAAGACTGCAGAAAATGTGGGCCCTCTCCAGAAGCAGATCGGAGACCTGATTACCTGGGACATGGGGAAGGCTGAAGTAATTAATGACTTTTTTGCCTTGGTCTGCACCAACAGATTCTCCAGCCACACTGCCAAGGTGACAGAAGGCAAAAGCAGCGGGGACTGGAAGAATTAAAAACCTTTAGTAGGAGAAGATCAGGTTTGAGAACAGTTAAGAAACCTGAAAGTGCACAAATCCATGGGACCTGAGGAGATCCTAACGAGGTCCTGAGGGAGCTGGCAGATGAAGGATCTACACACTATCCGTCATATTTGAAAAGTTGTGGAAGAATAGCGAAGTTCTCATTGAGTGGAAATGGGGAAACCCCAATTTTAGAAAAGGGTAAAAAGGAAAAAGACTGAGGGAACCACAGGCCAGTCAGTCTGGCCTTTGTGCCTGAAAACATCATGGAATAGATCCTCCTGCAAAATATGCTAAGACACATGGAATACAAAAACATAATTGTTGACAGCCAACATGACCTTGCTAAGGGCGAATCGCACCTGACAAATTTGGTGGTTTTCTCTGGAGGAATGACAGTGTTGGTGGGTGAGGGAAGAGCAGCTGACATCATCTACCTGGGCCTGTGCAAAGCACTGACATTGTCCTTCACAATGCCCTTGTCCCTGAACTGGATTGGATGGATGGAATACTGGGTGGATAAGGAATATGTCTTGGTTTGAAAAGAAAGGTATCTGCTAAGGAAGGCAGGAACCTCCCTTGAAATGGAAAATGTAAACCCCCTCCCCACAAATTGTTATAATTTTGAAATTGAGGGACTTTCAGGCAAAGATATGGGAGTAGGAATAACAGTTCTTTACTAGGAAAATTAAAAATACAAGTGCAATAGTAAAAAAAAAACAACACTGCCAGAGTCAGAATACGACCTGACACCCTGTTGTTCGGGGGTTGGTAGCAATCCAATTGAAATGGTGGCTGCCGTCCTCCTGGAGCAGCAGATGTGGTTCTGTTGGAGCAGTGATCCTGTAGAAGGGTGTGGTCTTCCTCTGGGAATCCAGTGGTGGTGTAGATGGGCCTGGTCTTCCTCTGGGAATCCAGTGGAAAAGGCAGCTGCTTCTCTGCGAATCCAGTGGAAAAGGCTGTCCTGGTGTCCCAAAATCTCAGCTTCTATCCAGTTAGGAATGCTTGGCTCCTCCTCTGGGCAGAGCTTCTCACAGTGTGGGATGATGTAATTTTATCAGTCATGCTGTGCCACTCAATGGCACATTAAGAGCAGATGTCTCCCCAGAGGGAGGACTGGTTTGTGGAAGAGATGAAGAAAGCTGCCCAATTAACGGAAGATAACAGAGCCACAGGTAGGAATAGAACACACACACCTTCTGCAACCTAAGATACAGGTCCTGCGTAAGGGTCAGAGCAACCCAAGGCAAAAACAGGTAGGGCAGAGAATGGATGGAGAGCAGCCCTGAGGAGAAGGACTTGAGAGTGTTGGCTGATGAAAAAGCAAACATGGCTCAGCAGTGAAAGCCCAGAAATCAACAGTGTCCTGGACTGCACCAGGTCAGGGGAGGGGATTCTGCACCTCTGCTCTTGGGCAACCATTCCTGGTGTCCACAACATAAAAAGGACATGTAACGGGTTGGAAGAAGAATTATTATATTATTTCTGCTGGAACAAAAGTTATTAGAGGGATGGAACTCCTCTCGTATAAAGACAGACCCATTCCAGTGTCTAAAGGAGCTAAAAGAAAGCCAGAGAGCCTTTTTACAAGGGCACATAGGCACAGGACAAGGGGTAATGACTTTAAACTGAAAGACAACAAGTTTGAATCAAACGTTAGGAAGAAATTCTTCACTGTGAGGATGGTGAGAGACTGGCACAGGTTACCCAGAGCTGTGGCTGTCCCCTCTCTGGAATTTTCCAAGGCCAGGCTGAGCAACCTGGTCCACTGGAAGGTGTCCCTGCCCATGGAACAGGGGTTGGAATGAGATGGTCTCTGAGGTCCCTTCCAATCCAACTTTCCCATGGCTAATTCCAAGGATCATTTGTTGTGTACAGCTGGGAAATCAGCATGGCCAGGTCATTCTGTAGCCAGAGGGAGGGCAGGAAGCAATCAGGCACCAGGCAACTTCCAGGTGACTTTATTAGGTCACCCTCACCCAACACCTCCACTGTTGGCTGGACAACTATAAACTGCAGTTTATTTCTGAAAAATATTTATTTCTGACTGCTCTCAAGAGAGATGATCTCCTCTAAGAACAGAATGTTGAGTGCTTAATCCAAGACCCCAGATTCATGGTCAGTATTTGCGTCTTAGAGTATGGTGGTCCAAGCGTGCTTAATGCAAAAATAAATCTTCCCCTAACTAAGCTCATTTTCTTCTTTGTGAAGTCCAATTTGCTGCAGCTCTGTTTATGTAAGATACAGATGAATCTTATTAGAAATATTGGATTACAGCAGTTTTGACAGATTAAAACAATTGCAGGAAAATGTGGACCTATTTACACATTGGAATGTACAAGAATATATCATGACCATACCAACATTACTCCAGATCAGTATTAGTGATTTCTGCCAGGGGAAAAAAGTCAACATTCAACACATGATGATACTTGAAACTTTGGGGGTTTTTGGAAGTTTTAGAGAACTGTGGGATTATTAAACTAAAAATTGTTGTATTGAACAACAAAATTTACTGAAATACAAAGCCTTTTATGGTGCAGTATAATGCAGATTTAGAAATTAAGTTCTTTAACTCTTTAGAGATTGAAGAAAGGGCTGCTTATAACATATACACAGCACAACTGTACTAAATTATTTCATCATCAGAGAGTCCCATTCTACATTTTACTGAAAAATGGTAAAATCTGTGTCTATTCCATAGGGTAGAAATTCTTATTATGCTAAAGTCTTCATGATGACCAATGAAAGTTAAGACCAATAATTTGCATTTGGCCTTTAAAAAAAAAAGAATTTGTAATAGATACTAATTAGCCTGTCATTTTACCTATCTTCTCATTACATGCCTTAACACACACAACACAATGTCACATATTATTTAGTTAATTTTTGCAGATGCCTCAAACAAGGAAGTTTTGCACCCAAACACTTTTTGGGTTCTCAGAAATCCCTTCTTCTCCTTTGTGAACAAAAACATGGAACTGTACCCCACTCTTACTAATTCAAAGACCCTTTAGGCCACTTTACTAAGCAGTTTCAATATTTGTTTTTAAAGGGCCTTTTAGTAAGTTGCTGTTTTAGACAGTTAGTGTGAAGCAAATTTCAGATTGTTTTAGGTTATGCTCAAGAATTACTCAAAAGACAGAAACTGATTATTCATGCACTTCCTTTAAACTGGCTTTCTACCTTCCATTTTATATAGGCTTGGCTTTGGATTATTCAATAAATAAGCAGTGGTACACAAAATCTGTTAAACCACTTTGAGTTTGAATGGGCATAATTACGAGAATCTCATATGTCTAAAAAAGAATTGTACATAAAAGTTCTGTTAAAAAAACAAATAATGATCAAGAGATGCTCAATAAGGTCTTACAGGGTTTATGCATAGTTTTTCACTCTTCTTGACTATCTTTTTCCAAAAATTTGGCATCAAGGATAAATAGTATGCTGACATAAACATGCCTGTGTTATGCATATGCAAAGCCTTATTCCACCTTGATGAATTTTGGTGGATACCCCATTTACATCTCGTCTGAACTTGCGAAACCACCTGTGAAATGAGTTGCTGGCAGATGTGCACAAGGATATCAGAAACTTATCCACAGAGGAGAAGGAATCTCAACAATGGTGATCCAACCATTGCCTGTGGATGTAGAGCTCTGTAAACACATCTCCAGGAGAAGGCCAGGTGAGATGTCAGAGTGCCTGGTGACTGAAATGTGATTTCACCCACTCCCTTGGTCACCATCCAGAGAAGAAATCACTCAGCAACAGTGATTAAAAGCCTGGGTGTCGGTCCACGTGTGAACACCCCCATGCCTTGGTGAGGATGGCCTTCCACCTCCCTGTCAAATCCCAACTTTGGCTGCTCTGTGACCATGGTTTCAAAATGTGACTGTCAACCTGTCCTTGGAGATGCTGGGGACAGGCAGAGTTGCAAAAATCCCAACCCTGCTCAGGATTCCTGTTGCCTGCTATGGAGACTGCAGCCCTTGCAGTTCACCCAGCTCAGTATGCCCAGAGGAAACCTGTGTCCTGTCCCTCACCCCAGTTATCTAACGCATATCTGAGTTTAGAGAGAGCTTCCAAGTCCTGTCTGGCTTGTAAAGTTGTTTTCTCTTGGTGGAGGTGGATGGGGAACAAAACTCACCAGACTCACTGCAGTCAGTGAAAACATCACTGAACATCTGGGACTGAGGAAGTGTCAGCACTAAAAGCAGCCACCACCACTTAAAATGCCAGCAGTTACAGAAGCTGATGTGCTGTGGCATCAGAATCAGGCAGCTGCTCCCAAACTCAGAAAGGGAGAATCTTTGGGGTATCTCATTTAGTCCTGGCAAGTGCTGGGCACCAGGAGGTCTCTCATGTTGTGCGTGCTGTGTACAGGGCTCTAGCTTTCCATGGATTCCCTTCCCAAAGCTCTGTCAGGAAGGAGAACTCATCATTGTTCACTGTCTGAGAGGAGATAATGGGGGAAGGCAAAACTCCTCCCCTGCTATCTCCCCACAGACTTTGAACAGGTAACTACCTGGAAAAGTCTTTGAATCTCTTAGAGGGAATTCATGGGTCTCCTTTGTCAAGCTGAAAGGAGTGTGCCTGCTCTTGCCAATGCTGAGCTGTGTGACAGCATGCTACTAAATCTGCTTTTAGCTGCTTCAGAGGTATGTGAAGCAAGGAAGAAAGCAGAGTATCAGTGGGTGAGCTTTTAATGGGGTGGGAGACAGACTGCTGCTCTTTTTCTCCATCATTCTGGAGACCATCATGAAAAATGTTGCTATTTCCTTCTCTCTCCTGAGGTTTTGCACTGTCACAGCACCTCCACTCAGAACTGTCTTTCTCCAGGTGTGCCACCCTGAGTGATCCCTCAGGTTTGTGTGTGTCTCTGCAAGAAGGTGTGATACACAACTTTCATCTCCAGCTTGGTGACAAAAGAACAAATGCAGCTCTCCAGCAGCCTAAAGCAAGTCCTGCTGTGTTTTTTCCACCCTTAGGAATATTAGACCAGAGTTAGAAATATAGGGAGATAGTAAGAGTCAATAGGAATAAACTTGCTGGTTGCAGCTTGGAATTCCTTCTGCTTAAAATAAAGCCAAAATTCAGCTCCATGTCCAGCTTCATTCAGTGTCCCACCACTCCTCTTACATATCTAAACACTTTTGTCTGGGGCATCTAAAATTGTCATCTTTTTTTCTTTTTTAGGGAGACTACTTTAATGTTTAGCTGTCTTCTTTATCCAAGTGAGTATTTAGAAGAAATTCATTCAAAAAACTTGCTTCATTTGTCATATTGATTATACCTGGTTTGGTTCTTACTGCTTTGGACAGTTAAATGGAAGCAGTTCTTGCCTTCTACTAGTCTTTACCTCCTTTCTTTGTCCAGACAGTGCTGGGCAGGTTTGCAGTAATTGAGAGAAGAAAATTCTCCAGCTCTGGCATATTTAGCCTGATTTTTTTTCCAATGTCATCCTTTCTTTCCATCAGAACTGCTAATGACAGCAAGCCTGTAACATACAATTTCTGCTTGAGGTGAGATTTTTGGGTCATTGTACAGCTCCTTGAAGATGTGGAGTCTATTTAGAAATGATCTTTTTCTCCCCTGTGTAGGTCTTTTGCATTCATTGAGCATTCAATGGGACATGCTCTGTGGAAAGTGGTATGTCATGGAAGCCATGGAGACTCCTGGTTTTCCAAGTTTTTATTGGTTCTGGCTACCACATAAACAACACCTGGGCTGCTCTCTGGAAGCCTCAAAAGTTTGAAGTGTAGCTTACACTGAAGATAATCCATTTGATTTCAGAGAGGATTCTGTCACCATCAAGGGCTGCTCAGCATGGTTTTGTCTGCTCTTCTGCTTTTTAAGCTTCCATCCTTCCTTTTAAGGAATTCCACCAATTCCTGGCAGTGTGGAGAAGAGGAAACAAATGGTTCGACAGAATCACTGCCTTCATGATGACAGACAGTAACTAGTAACAGAGGTCTGACCACACACTTCAACCTCAAGAACAAACCAAGACACTTTTACAGCCCCCAAGTAAAATTTTATCAAGCCTTTTGTACAATTATCCTTCTTTTCCATGACATCACCTTCAAGCAGAATCACAGTCCTTGTATGCTCATGAAGAATGTGACCTATGCTTAACAATCTTTTAAAGATTTGTTTTTACATACAATCAGGTGGGAGTGGAGCATCACTTTCTCAGCACAGATTTTTAAAAAGCGCACTCTTTATTTTTAGTCTATTTGTCACCTTAGAAAAAGTAGGCCTCAAATACTTGTGAAAATGTGGATACCAACAAGAATTTAGGTTGCTCTCTTGCATGAGAGGAAGAAATGCTTAAGCCTAATAATCACAGTTATGGAAATTTATTTTTTTAAACAAAAAAAAAAAAAAAAAGAAAATCAATGAATACAAACATCCATACCCTGTTACTAATCCTACACTTAATCTGACTAAGCGCTGTTGATTTTGCATGTGAGAGAAGATGTGTCTTTGACAGGGAGTTTGAGAAAGTGACAATTTAACTGGCAATTCCCCTGTTGCTACTGAGATCAAAGGCACACCAAAGCTGCTAACCTGGAATATGAAGTGTGCTAAGAAAGTGTGAAAAGAAGCAACAGATACCTCAGGAAAACAGCTACTTTACAGTATTGCTGCAAGAACTAAATTTGTTCACTTGTTTTTGGCATTGCTCTCTGTATCTGACTCAATGATATTTTCCTAGATGCCCTTATGGTATATTTTTTTCCTTCTAAGAACCAATTTGGATAATAATGGCCCTATAAAGTGTGTTTTGCATGCCTGGTAATTATCACAGCATCTCCAGCTCTCCCATACACCATGGCTCAGTCATTCTGCTTTGACAGTGTAGACGGGCCTCAAAAGAGAGTGCAAATGCAATATCTTTCCTCCCTCCACTTGCTGATGAACAGCTGGACCAGATCCCTGGAAATGTAGCCCCAGTGCACCTCATGTCCCACTGCTGTGATTGGAACAATGTTATGGACCTGCATGGAGCTGATGGTCCCTCCTTTAACTGAGCACTCTGAATTTTCTCTCTGCTGTAGAAGAAATATTTGCCCTTGGCTGGCAAGGTTGGACTGTAGAAAGAGCAAGTCAGTCTGTTCTCCTTATTTAAATGTTTTCTCAGAGCAGTTGTCTGGTTAGGTTTCACTGTGTTATTTAGTTTTGTTCCAGCCAGCAAAAGCAGGGCAGCCTTTTCTGCAGAGGAGCTGTGCTCCACATAGCCATCACTCTTTGCCTGGGATGCAGTGTGTTTGGAGAGAATTCAGGCCTTCCCTGATGAACAAATGGTACAGGAGAAAATGAATGTGATGGGAAGAGCAGAATATTCTCTCTTCTGCGGACAACTTAAAATTTTTATTGTGTTTTTCCCAAAGAAAAAAAAACAGCCTTACTCTGCAATGAATCAATGAAGATTCAGTAATACGAGCAAATGAACTTTGAATTGTGCAATTGAGTCTTTCCAACTGCACTATCAGGAACTATATTTTCTGCATCTCTTTAAAAGTCCAATTTGTTCCTAAGACACAAATAGTTTAAATCGTCAATGATTTTGTGAAAATCAATGAGAATCATGCAGACAGAACTCAGAGTATCATTTTAACCATAAATGATGCACCTGATGAAACCTATCCCATGGTCACAATAGAGGACCACAGAAGTACAGTATCCTTGTTGTTTTTATTTCCGTTCCATGTTCTACTTCTAGTGTTGGTGATCAGGAGGGAAACATCAGTTACAAACCTCTTGGCTCTGGAAAATAGGCAACATTCTCAGTGATGCATTTGAAAAAGTGCTTTTAGATAAATTGTATACAGCGTATAATTCAGCATATAATTTATCTTTCAAATGTTCTGTCAATTTTTCCATTGAGAAAACTCCTCAGGTTTTTCCAAAGCTGATGTTCTCTCTGGTGAGCTCTGCTCCTTTCCCAGCAGTGCCTCATAATGCTTCTTGCAGCTACAAGAAGGTAATGAATCAGTTTAACCTGACACATCTTAAGTCTTCAAACTGCTAACCTCACAAAAATTCCAGCAGACTCCCAACAATATTTTGGTATAATCTTAGTAACATGGAGCCTGATCCTCCACTTCTTGCAGGTTTCTGGCAGTTCTGCTTGAGCTGGTGGAATGCATGGTATGTGCATGTACCTGTGCAAAGCTATCAAAACCAAAAATGGTTCCCAAACTTGCACATAATTTCATTTTCAGAATGGAGGAAAGAAGAAAGGAGGGGGGGAAAATATCCTTATTGCTTTAGTGCTGAAAAGGTTCAGAGGATGAAACCCCATGATTCTTTTTCTTGATGAACTCCTTCATAAAAATTCCTGTATCAGCGTTTTCCCTTCTTGTTGCTCTGGTTTTTGGTGGGAGGGTGATAATTTGCTGCTGAATTTACATGAGGGATGTCCTCTTGGATCAAATGGGAAGCTTTTACCTGAAGCATGGTATGTGTCTGTGATGGCAGCAGCTTGGAGCAGAAAATTCTTGGTGGATTCCTCCCAGAGCAGGAGGCGTGGGCAGGGATGGAAAGACAGTGATGGGCTTGGTTCAGAGACACACAGAGCTGTGCTCATTCTGAGCCAGAAAGAAAATCAGCAAGAGGACCAAAAAAACCACACAGAGATATAAATAAAAGCATATTAAAAAAAAAAAAAAAAAAAAAACCTAGAAAAAGAAGTGAAATTTCTACTTTCTTACAGTAGAAATTTTCTCCTTCTTTCCCTGCTTTTCATGTTGGAAAAAAAAAAAAAAAAAAAGAAAAAGGAATTGAGCCTTTCAAGCATCCTCTTGGCAACTCCTGTTGATAGCATTGACAGTTTTTGTCTCCAAGGCAGTCAAGAAAATATAGAGGGACACATGTCCATAATGAAATAGATCACTGATATAGGAAGCAGCACTGGCAAAAGTACATCTCACACATGTCTAGATGAGGTAGAAACCAAGGCCAGTTTCTTCCTTAAAGCTTTTTGGATCCTACCCACATATTTCTCATTTTTGCATAAAAC
>NW_005054468.1:447688-449572 GCF_000277835.1 Geospiza fortis
TGAGTCATCCCCTTTCAATATACAAACCAGATGGTGGCTGTTCTTCATGAAAAGAGCTATTGTTGCATCCTTTTTTGTGTGTGTGTCTGCGTTAGTAAATGTGATTTAAATGACTTGGAAAAAAATATTGACAAGTTTTTTATTGGAAAATTTGCATCTCTCAATTTTCTGCTGTCATCGAAATCAAGAAATTACTTACTATTTCAATTTGCCAAAACCTTGGGATTTTCCTGCATAATATAATTATCTTGTAAGTTTTGAAAACCTGTTTTGAAGTTTTCAGGTGGTTTTTTTTTAATGACAAAATGCAGAGAGAAATAAAATATTTTCTTTGCTTGTTTGTTTTAAAATCATAATTTTAGAGCTGTTTGAAGCTAAAGCAGCTTTAAACACTTTTGTAGAAAACCCTTTTCATTTTCAATCAGCCCCGGTGTACTTCAATGCACAGAGCAGAAGACACAGACACCCAAGTTATGAAGTTAGGGTGAGTTGAACTCACATGGTGTGCTTGCAACTCTGCCACACTAACTTGAATTTTCTTAGTGTTTTACTTGGATGCCTGAGGAGTCTTACAAAACATCCCCTTAGTGCTGCTGAAGAGAGCTAGGAATGGATTATAACTGGTGGAGGGTCTCCATCACTGTAAGGTCTTATAAAAAGGATTTAATGAACATTTGACAGGAATAAGTTTGGTTTTCCTGACCCAGTTTTAGAGTAGTGGAACAGGATAGATAATGGCTTTGCATCCTTTTCTCCAAAAATGATGACCTTACTGAACATTTGTAAAACTAAGTAGGCTCCAATAATTCTGGAGTTGCAGAACTCCTAAAGCTCAGTGCAAAACACAATTTAGAAAACCAACCCACCCTGATATCAGGGCTGCTCTCGTGGGCAAATTATCTTATCAGGAAAAGGGCAATGATGTTTTGATTTCTGTGCGCAGGAGCTCTGCTCTTTAGTGGACAATTCTGTCCAAGAGAAGGTTTTGTCCTTGTGATGGGGCAGCAGCATCTTGTCTTGTCTCCCATTCCCTTGTGCATATATAATGGAGGTTTGATTTATATTGTTTTATTTGATTTATATTGATGTATATTGATTTATATTTCAATTGCACACCAATTTACCACACAGTAATTTTTTGAGTTTTTTGAAATTACCATAGAAGTGACTTAGAAAAACTTTCTCTTTGGAGAGTAGCCAATGCTTGGACGTAGTCTTGAAATAATCCCTGAAATTCATTATAATCAAACCCTAGTCAGAGACAGACTATATTGCATTCTCCAACTAACAAACTGCTTTTTCTGAATTTAAATATTGAAACAAAAACAATAGGTGAGATTTTCCATTATACAATGAAACCTGATGTTTGTCAAAACCTATCACACTGAGTCCTTCTAGCTCTTCAAACAAAAAATTATGAGGGGCTTTTTCATAACATGTTTTTGATATGCTGACCTGTTTTTTGTTTTGATTTGTTTGGGGTTTTTTTAAACTTTGATTATTAAAATTTTATGGTAATACAACCCTGTTCTGGGCAAAATAAGGATATAAGCAGAAGTCTCTCCATTTCTAGATTTCTACCCATGCTCCAACTTTGTGTGGAAACCCATTTACAGAACCAAGGAAAATAAACTGACAAGGAAACACAAACTTCTTCCTTAGCTACTGGGAGAGGGAGAAAATTATTCTAAAATCTGTTTACCCAGAGGAAGGCATCAGAAGTTTGTGTGTGCATGTGCATGGCAGAGCAGTGCTGCTTCAGGACTTACCTTGAGCAGCCATGTCTTCTCCAGACTGAAATATTTTGGTGTAGCTGACAGAATTAAGCATAAGGGGTTCTTGGAGAAGTGTAATCACCATTTTCATGCAGAGGAGCAGCAGGAA
>NW_005054468.1:449592-453797 GCF_000277835.1 Geospiza fortis
AGTGCAGAAAACGACTAGTTAGGCTGAAAACCACTGAAAGTGTGTTTTGGTTTGGGAATTATGAGGTTTAATGCTTTTAAAATGTACTTAAGTCAAATTCTAAGGTAGGCAGTTTGTTCCTCTAGGTGCATGCAGGGTATTTCTCAGCAGATCTTTTTTGAAAGGTATAAACACTGAAATAGGTGCACTTCAATATTTCTGTAATTACAGTAATTTTTGGTTATTCATGTCCTGATCTATAATTTGGAGGGATTCAAAGACCAGCCATGTGTAGTAGTCACCATGTCTAATGTGTTCAGCTCTGCAGCTCTGAGCCAAGAGTGAGCGGTATGTGCATACCAGAGCAAATGGAAAAAAAGGTCTGTGAGCATTCATTGAAATTCAGAAGTCAGTTTTAATTCAATGATGCTCATGGAATGTTCCCATTCACTTCCTACAATCAGATTTTGAGCACTTGTGCAAGAAATCAACCAGGCCACCATTCTGCCCTGGGTTTTCTTTGCAAGTTAATTTTAAATTGAATATTTAAAGCACAGATTTATGGGGAAAAATTGAAAGCATGAAACACTAATAATATTTCCAAGCTGGGTTTAGTTGGTTAGATGATGTCATTATGCTCTACCAGTTCCCTCTTGGGTGCTTTTCATGCGTGACAAAGTGTCTGCAGATCAAGTCTTATAGACAAATCCAGCTACTACATTTTCTTACTGATTTCATGCAAAAACCCAGTTTGGGGAATACAGTCTTGGGGCTGGTTCACCATAAATGTGATCAAGAAAATAGATAGTTTAAAGTTAAAGAAATCAGGAAGCAAGAGAATATATTTCATCTTATTGGATCCTAAATTTTCTTCCCTCTCTGGTTTGATTTAGGAATAATGGTCTTGCCATCAGTGGAGCTTCATTGGACTGGATTTTTTTTTAAACTGCTGCCCCAGAAGTGACAGGATTTTGCATTTATCATTAAGAAGCAGGTAAGTGAGGAAATGCTGAACCTCACCTGAGTTCTCTACAATCCTTAAGTCACAGTACTTCCTGAGTTACAAATACCCATATAGACCCCATGCCACAGAATTTTAGGTTGGTTTGGATTGGAAGGGACCTTAAAGCCCATCCAGTGCCATCCCCTGCCATGTGGACACCTTCTTCCATTCTAGGCTGCTCCAAGCCCCATCCAGCCTGGCCTTGGACACCTCAAGAGATGGGGCAGCCACAGTGAAGGATGAAAGGAGCTTGGTGGGTATGATATAGGTGGCAAATATTCTCTTTGGGAGAGGGAAAAAAATGCTCCATTAAAGAAAAAAATATATAATTTCATAAGGGGCTGGGAAGAAATTAATTTTTCAAGGTGTTCGTTTAAAATTTGAAAGTTTTTGACAGGTAAAGGGCTTAGCAGCTCCATGAAATAGTGTGATCTTTTGGTTATGCTGCTACTGTCCATGTCAGTCTACTTATATATATGCCAAGGGTTAAGATCAATGGCATTTTTCAAAAACTTTATTTAATTCCTGAATTGCAATTCAAGTAAAAATCAAAGATTCCTAAGAACATCTTGTGACTTGTAAAAGTTTCTCTTCTTGATGTTAAAAATGCTGTTGAAGATCTCTTGTCCTTTATCTTATGATCAGTGCTACCCAGTGTGATCTGGATTACTCAATTCTCGCTAAAAAGTCTTTGGTAAAGACTTCTTTCTGGTTTTTAAAAAAAATTTACAATTATGCATAAAATTTCAGATGTCTTATTTAATACAGTTCTCCTAAGATCTGCTAATGAAATGTAAAGGACAGAGAAATAGAAGTATTTGCTTTTAAAAAAATATAAATGAGATTTAATTAATGAGACTGCAAAGAAGAAAACCACTGTAAGAGCAAACTAAGGGAGTCATGAACCAGCACATGAGAATTTTTATCTGCTACAGTTTTCAGTTGTGTTCCTCAAGTAATGATAATTTTTACTCCTGATAGTCCTACTAACATGCTGAAAGAGAGGTGTGAGACTTCTGTGACTTTGTGACTGTGGGGTCAGGATCTCTCACCTGTGGGTAGGAAAAGTGAATGTGTGTGCACATTCCTGTTGTGCTCCCTAAATAATGGTCAAATTCTGCCTACTGGAATGGCACCAGCTGGCTTTGATATTTTTCTTTTTTTAATATTTTTTTACAAATGAATTAAAGCAAATTGTACAGCGCCCTTCTCTGTTAGAGGAGCTATTTCCACATCTTCAGGTTGGATGTGAAATGAAATCTGGAGTTAGCACACACTAAAGAATTCCTTCCACTGGAAAAACCTGGGGGAGATCCCTGATGATGACTGCAAAAAAAAAGGTTTCACTGAAAACACTGGACACTTCTTCTCAGCTGTCATCTCAGTTTTCTCCTGAGTTAGAACAGTGACTTGATTATGGCTTTCGTATGGCACACACATGGAGGACACTCCAGGCCCTACAGAGGCTTTGTTGTAATATGGAGAAACAGTGGCAAATGTACAACAGCAGCTTCAGAGGGGGATCCAAACCATAGTTTTACATTAATCCATGACAATTGAACTAATGGAGTCATCCAGACTGGGCAAGGTTACAGGAGACAGGGCTGGAAAGCCAAGGGCTGTGTTTTTAGGACATGCAGATGTGTTTAAGGCAACAGGCCTGCAACACTCAGGAGCATGTGCAAGCCAAATTGTGCCTCCAAGATTCCCCAGCCAGAGCCCCAGTGCATGTGCCTGCCTGTCCAGGGATAATTTGTCATTTGCACCACACACAACAACCCACCAGTTTATTTGGACAGCCCTTTGGCCAAATTCTGGGCTTGATTCAGGCCCTGCAACCTGAGACCTTAGGGCTGCTGAATGGGTGTAAAGGAGCAGACAATTTATTTTTGTGTTGCTTTTTAAACAATGGATGTGTTGAAATCCCAGGGAAAGCTGGAGCTACTCACCACGTTTCACAAAACACATCCCAATCAAGTTAGGAAATGAAGGTTTTACCCTATTGGGTTTCCTGATGGAATTGTAAGAACTCCAGGTGAAGGAAGATGTCTAAAAAGCAACGTGCCTCTTCTGCTGTCCTTTTAGCTTGGGGATTTTGTTCTGAATTAATGAGTGATGCAAAAAATTAAACAGCTCTGCTGTATTTTCTGGAAATGAAGAATCTCTACCGTGTAAATGATGCTTTAGGAGAAGTGGGCCTCAATTTCTCCACACTCTTGTGTGCTATTCCAATATGTATAGCTATAGACCACTGTCTATAAAATGTGACACCAAGAGTAAATACGGCCTTCTCGTGCTCATGCTCCAGTAGTTCCTTTGCAACAGTTCCTTTCCAGTAGTTCCTTTTGATTCTGTCAGGCAGAGGTGCACCTGCAGATCTCCTGCAGGATTTATTCTGCACTTCACTATTAGCTCCTTCACCAGCACAACTCCTTTGTGCTTACCTAATCGTGACAGTCGTCTCTACAGATCTTTATTTTTTTTCCTAATTTTCAATAGTTTAAGTGAAGTTATGTGTACATTTGTCAAGGAGAATATGTTTTCAAAAATAATACAGCCTTGGAATCTTTTGAAATGTTCACACATTGGAATCTGCTAATGTTGACACAGACCTTTCTGACACTCCTGCCTCTGCTGTTTCTGACTTCCAACAATGCCTCAGAAAAAAAATCCCTGAGCCAGCAGCTCCCCACTTCTCCCCACACCTCTACTATTTAACCTACAGTAGTTTGGGGTAGGAAGTTGGACTGAGCAGAGCAACACAGAGACACAGAAAGTCCCCCCAAAATGGAAACTGGAGTATCCAAGAGCTTGAGTTTTGGGGGCTGGGAGAAGGCATTTCAAAATAGACCATGTTACACAGCTGGCTTATGGATGGAGAAGCTGCAGGGCAAAGAGGGACACAGGGACAGAGAGGAGGAGTGGAGATTAGAGTTTCCTTCAAAAAGGTTTGTTTGGAAGTTAAAATGAGCATTTTTTGAATATCCCATGCTGATGTCAGTTCAATCTCTGGGCAGGTTCTGTGCCAAAGATTTGGAATTTCCTGGGGAAAAAGATTGTTGTGTCAAAAGAAAATGTCTGAGCAGCTCTAGAGCTTAGTCAGTGTATCACCACACATGGGACCACTCACAGCACACCACAGAGCCACGCACCTCACTATGCCATTTCACTGCCTGGAATTTAAGATCTCTTAGCAACCAAAGGAAGATGGTTGGTGTGTTTG
>NW_005054468.1:453876-472589 GCF_000277835.1 Geospiza fortis
CAATGTTCCCATGAACCACTCTGAATCCTGCACAAAGAAATGGGTTAGAAAGCTGATAAGCAAGAGCATTTAGGCTGAGGGACCTTGCTGAGGGACCTTGCAAGGCTTCAAGGACTTACCCGTGGTTCTCATTCACACAGGTGTTATCTACCAAGCCTGTTCTAAGGCCTGAACTAGGGTTGAGGATAAAAATCTGATAAAAGAACAATGGTTCTTTTAACGTGGTAAGGATGTTTGTAACTCTGCATAATTAGGTGGGAATTACAGGATTATTTTCTACCCACAAAACATCTCCCATGATATATTACTGATATGGCCATGCTGGTGTTCTTGCAAACAGAAAAAAAAAATTCTGCTTCAAAAAATTCTGCTTCTTTCTCTCTCATTTTGATATATGTTGTGCTGTTTTACTAATTTATATATGTGCATGGTAATTATCTTTCACCCTTGAAAGAAAAATATTTTCTTTCTTCCACGGTGTACAGTTTGGACTGCTTCCTGTGTCCAGAGAGAGGCTCGGGCTTGATAAATTCCCTGCTTGTATTTGTACCTAAAATAGAGGCAATTTCCCTTTTCTGCCCTCGCCTCTCCCTCTGCCAGCAGGTAGGTTCTGATGGTTTAGGTTTTCTGACTGTCCTGGGTTGTTGAGTGATTCACAGAGCAGCCTGGAGCAGCCATTCCTGTGAAATCCTCTGATTTAGCAGTAAGCCCTGGGCTGGGCTCTATGAGCTCCATGGTGCCTTGCCAGCTTCATCCTGGGCTGGTTCAGAAGAAAGCCCACAGGCCTGGCTCTGCCCTGGGGTACACACAGAGGTTCAGAGGGATTCAGAGGCCTGTACGTGTCATTTACAGCACTGGTGCTGCTCTTGAGCTGTCAGCACAGAATCACAGAATCACAGAATCACAGACTGGTTTGGGCTGGAAGGGACCTTAAAGATTCAAAATTCCACCCCTCCCAAGGCAGGGACACCTTCCACTGTCCCAGTGTCCAGCCTGGCCTTGGCCACTGCCAGGGATGCAGGAGCAGCCCCAGCTGCTCTGGGCACCCTGTGCCAGGGCCTGCCCACCCTGCCAGGGAACAATTCCTCATTTCTGAGATCCCAGCCAGCTCTGCCCTCTGGCACTGGGAGCCATTCCCTGTGTCCTGTCCCTCCATCCCTTGTCAGCACGCTCCCTTCATGTTTCTCATAGGTCCTTCAGGCCCCACAAGGCCACACTGAGCTCCACCCAAAGCTTCTTCTCTCCTGGCTGAACATTCCCAATTTTCCCAGCCAGCAGAGCTGCTCCATCCCTCTGCGCATCCTGGAGCCTCCTCTGGGCTCTCTCCAGCAGCTCCAGCTCTTTGCTGGGCTGTCCCAGGTGGGGTCTCATCTGAGCAGGGCAGAATCCCCTCTTCCTCTGCTGCTGCTGCTTTGGATGCAGCCAACACAGGGTTGGGTTTCTGGGCTGCCAGCACACACAAAAAGTGACCTGTGTGCATCATCCTTCAGCTGAAATGTGCTGCTTGGTCGAATCACAATTTTTTTTTTTTGTGTTATTTGGGATTTACATGGGTCGCTGAGAACAGGGAGCAAATTGTGGCAAACCCAGATGAAAGTGTCAGGTTTTCCTCATCATCAGTGATGCTTCCTAGCTGGTGTGTAAAGAAGGTCTTCGCAGGAAAACTTTTCTCAGCTTGGCTTTTTTTTATTGTAAATAAGGCTTTCCGCAAAACCATTGTCAGCAAGCTCCACCCAGGCACACTTTCCCTCTTCTTTTGTTTCGCTTTATGATCCAGTGCTAGTCTATTTTAAATAGTGAAACAGTCTTTTTTGTGTTTTTGTTTGTGGATTTTTGTTTGTTTGATTTTTTGTTTTTGTTTGTTTTGTCATAAGCCCACATATTCTACTTCTTTGGTGTGTATCAACACTCTCAATCTAATCACCATTAAAAGATTAACACGCTCACTTTTGGAAGTGACTTTCGCATTCAATAAAGAATAAAAATCAAATAAATCAAATTCAAGCAGATAACCACTGAAGAATATTATGGAATAAGTGGGTTGGGTTTAGCAAAATTATAAGCAGCAAGATTTAATGACAAAAGTTTAATGGCCTCGGGTTCCACTAATTGCATCTATTGCCTGTCCATGCACATGCTGTGAAATGGATATATTGGAATGGTATAGAATGATACCATATAAAAATGCACTACTTGCACACATGTTAAAAGACATAATAATTTCAAGTATTTGCTTTATCAGCACTTTCCAGTTGTGAAGCACCATTTGCAGCAGTCTGGTCTTCTCAGGGACCATCTTTCAGGAAATAATCTGGTAATCTGGTACAAATAACATTATGTTGCTGTGCCAAAACATCCCTCATGCACAAGGATATTTGCATTTTGCAAAGAAATAATGGGGACTCAAGTCTGATTTTCCTCCTTCAGAACTCTTATTGCTCTCTCCTACTGCTGTGACTACTTTGGACTGACTCCAAACCACTGACTCCTCTTTCAAATGTACTGTTAATATGCTATTATGTTAAACAGGCTGATAGAGTAAAATGGAAATGAACATGTGCAAAAGTCATTTAGGTCAAATGAAGTAACATGCTTTCAAAATATTAGCCAAAAATTTTTAGCATAAAACTTTGATGAGGCTGAAAAATCCTCTATTGAGCGGGAGCATGGAATTAGCCCTTGTACAGACCATGTTTAGAACCTTATGATGCTGTTTAATTCTACTGTTCCCCAAGGGCTACTTATAACCAAATTAAAGGGCGTCTTGTGCATGTTCTGGACACTGATTACAGGACCACAGACTGAAGCTGAAGACAGCTCTACAGCCACTAAGTATGCAAGTAGAGACACCCCTTAATTCAACTATATGTACCCTCAGGGATCTTGGTAATTATAATAAAAAGACATTTTGCAATTTATCCGAGGCCAGACTTAGTGCTGGTGTGGTTTTTCCTAGTGGTTTGGGGGTTTTTTTTTATTATTTTCCCCTAGTTGTTTCTTTTGTTTATTGTTTGTCTGGGTGGTTTTTTTGGGCTTTTTTTTTAATATTTTTTTGTGCATGGACCTGTGAAGAAGGTATTTTTTCAGCCTCAGAAGATTCAGCAATCCACCTGTGTCTGCTCTTCCTTGAGATACTCACAGGATGGTGGCTGCCCTGCAGAAATGCCTCGGAATGCCTGTGGTTGCTGGAGTGCTGCACTTGAGAGCATTCACCAGCTTGGGTCTTGGTTTAAGGGAACACATTCCTGGGAGTGCAGCCCTGCTAGGCAGCCCTGTCATTCAGAGTCTGCTGCAAGGTTTTCAGTGAGTCTCTGCCGGCCTGGAGATCTTGGAATGCAGTGGCTGAAATGGCCCTCGAGTCACCTCAATGGTGCGAGAGGTGGCAAACGCCATAGAGTGGAGCTGGAGTACGGGAAGGAGGCTTCTACCCTTATTTCTCTACTCCTCAACAGATTATGTGGTTTGTGAGAATAAATCAGTGCAACTCAACTCCTTGGACTTTGGCAGATGTCTGCCAGCAAGCACCATCTGAAGATTTGGCTTGGTCAGTAAATTGGGTTTTTTGAAACAAATGTGTGCATTTTAGTGCAGAGCCTGGTCAGACATCTCCCTGATGTGAAGTAGCAGATGCTCCTTTGGATGATCATCAATACCTCCAGGACCAGAGGCACAGCCATGCATTTCCAATGGTTACATCTGGTGGACTGTTGTGCAAACCACTGCAATCTCTTTTCATTGCCAGTGAAGGGCAGATACTGGTGTATATTAACAGTGCTCAGCTGAAGCAGAGTGCAACTAACACATGTTGCACACCATGACACAGCTTTCACTGGTTTCAGACCCCCTTTTTTTTCAGTTCAACACTACTAGAGTGAGCTAAATATTACTTTCTTCCTATTCTCCAGGCTGGTCTAGCAGCAGTGGAAATTCCCATCTGACTGTTACCTGCCACAGTGATTTATGCCAGCTGAGGATCTGGTCCTGCTGGCTTTGGTCTCAGCTGTAGGGCTGGTACCAGCAGAGCTTGTGGCCTCTTTGTGTGCAGCTGGCCAGGGGCCTCTGTACAAATCAGGAACGGAACGGGACTGCTGAGGAACGCGCCTTGAGCTGTTTGTTTTCCAGCATCAGTCTCATTCCATGGTTATGACAATGGGAAGATGCCAGCAGCTCACATCCCAGGCAGCAGACCAAGAACTTTATGTTATAATTTACTTTATAAGTTTTTTGACCAGTCACACAAAGCAAAAGCACATTGACAGTAGTTCTATCCAACCATTGTAAGCACAGGTACCTTAGGTTAAAGCAATGCTTGCTTATTCTGAATACAATACCTGCTTGTAAGCCTTAAAACACAATGCACAGAGCTCCATTATTAAGCTTCAAAGTTCCTAATATCTTGCTAGATAAACTTTTCTGCAGCTTAGGGATTTATTCTAGACAAGCGTTAATACACAAACCATTGTTCTACTTGTCCTTACTTTTCTATTTCTTACATATTGTTTCTGCTGACCTATCTTATGGCTACTGCTTAGCTCTAATCACAGTTCTGCTGTCTCTGAGGCCTGCCTTTTGCAGCTTTCTCAAAACCCTCTGATTTTAAGGATTCCCACAATTGTGCTGTCTCATCTTCCCTGAAACCCCCTTGCAGTGCCCAGGGCAGAGAAATTGGGATGAATACATGGATGTAACAATTATGTGCTCTCTACAAAAGGGTGATATTGCAGAGTACATCTCATGCACACCTTGATGGGAGCCAACCACATAATGCATCTGTTTAGCCACCAGGTCCAGGAGCCCTTGGTGCCTTGCATCTCTTAATGACATGATGAGGCATTAAGGATAGAAGTGCAAAGATCTGAGTGAGTGATAAGTTGTGAGTGTCCCTGAGACTTTCCTTCTGCCACCTTTGAATTCAGGCGTGATTATGCAAGCAGTGAGGTGCTACTCAACCCAAATTAAACTGGGAGACCATGTATTGAGAGCTGTGAAAAAGTCTGAATTACTTGTTGTATTGTGGAAGCTGGTGCCTAAGAGTGCTCCGCAGCCAGCAGCAGAAATTAAGGCGATAATATGAGCAAGAAGGCTGCTTACTGTCACTGCAAACTTAAAAAGAAGTTTTTAAACAGCTTTCTCTGCTCTAGTTCTCCCTAGATTTGTGCAACATCTTGCCTACAAGGAAAAAGTGTTTTCCTGGAAGTAATGTTTGGAGGAACAATAGCGCTGTCAGAGTTAATGACAACCCCCAAGAGTGGGACAAAGGAAATT
This sequence comes from Geospiza fortis, assembly GCF_000277835.1. Lineage (NCBI taxonomy): Eukaryota > Metazoa > Chordata > Aves > Passeriformes > Thraupidae > Geospiza > Geospiza fortis. Next base: position 459,142 of record NW_005054468.1, read on the forward strand.
CTTGAGAGGAGAAAATCCATGGAGAATGACCAGAAAACAAACAATTCAAAAGAATTCAGAAAATACCATGTGTTTGTATAAACCAAAAGCAACCCCTAACCCCTGTTGAGAAGTTTTCCCTTTAGCTGCTGCGGGTGAAGTAGGGAGGAAACAAAAACAGAAGCAGGTTAGTTGCTCTGGTTCGTGAGCTACCCCTCCTCACCTGTGCCTGCAGTGAAGTCCAACTTGGGAATGCTGCTGAGGGACACAAAGCAAGCTTTGTGAAGGACCTGGGGAGGCGGAATGTGAGAAGTGGTGTCACATGCTTCCTTGCTCTTCCACCTTGCCTCAGGCAACTGGAACTGTTTCCTCTCACGGACACAGTACTGACTCAGGGGGATTTGCAGTCTAATCTAGCACGTCTGTTCTTACACTGCCAAAAAAACCTAAGAGAGCAACTTAAACATCTTGTCTTTTGAGTGGAACAAATCAAGAGTTTTGTTAGGGAAAAAAAAAAAAGTGGACGGAAAGCTTCAGAGCTGTAGCTGGAGAAATGAAAAGGCCAACATGAAGAGCAGGTCCCACCAAAATGCTTTGCAAGCCCTCAGGCAGATCATGGCTTTTTCTGGCATTTAGTCCAAAAATGCATTCCACCCACCAGGAGTTTATTGTGCCATGTGTTCCTCTTGGCATGTCTCTCCTCCTCTGAATAAAATTAACTTCTGTAACTGGCAACTGATAAATTCTTGTGAACGCTCCAGGCCTCCTCTCAGTAAAGCCCGCCTGGAAAAACATCAGGTTGCCATCTTCAAACCCATAGGTTTCCTGCTTGCTACTGCTAACCAGAGCAGACCTTTTCCTCCCTTTTTCAGCCCCCATCTTAACTCCCTGCTGATCACAGGCATCCTTCCTCCCAGGGATGTGCAGCTTGATCAAATACATGGCATATGGAAGATCCATTGGGTGCATGGTCTTGTAGTAAAAACAAGCCAAGGCTCATGCCAAATGAGCATCTTACAACACTTCTGAAAGGGCCTTTATATATTCAGGAGGATGAAAATAATATCCAACACAACCATTAGGGCTCTCTTGCAACGTTGGTGTGATTCCTTGGCATGAAAGCAGAATGGGTTTCTTTGTACCATTCATTCTTAAGAAAAAAAAAAAAAAGAAGTTCTCAGTCCTTCTGGAAGGTTCTCTGCAAAGCCTGCTGACAAAGAAGTGTCTTCCAATCTATTTCATGGTCTGGTTATCATGTAGACAATGAAGAAGCAAGGTTTAGCATTTCAAATTCAGTGATTTTGGAATTGGAGACAGAATGTCCCTGATTCCAACGAAATGAGAAAAGTCTGTTTCTAGTCACAGTGATTGTAAAAATTCAAAAATTTGACCTCTTCAAGCCTTCCCACCAGAAAGCAAATGAAAAATGAAAAAATGTGCTTGAAATTATTCAGGCCTTCGGGTGGGCTTGCTCATGAATTTTGGATACCTTGAAGATGATGACATACTTTAGTTTTCTAGTTCCCCACTGAGTAAGCATAGCTCAACTCAGTTGCAGGCTGATTACTTGGCAGTTTTCATAGTGCTCAGTTTGGCAACCAGTGAGGAGTTAGAGACGAGTCACAACTGATAAAACAGGATTTTCTCTGACAGGATGGCAATTACTTTGGCAGGATTTGTCTCACAGTGGACTGTGCTAAGCTGAACTAGCTTTCTCCTGGTGTGGACTAAGAGACATTTACCTTAGCTCAGCAGATGGGAAGCCACCAGCTGAAGGCGGCAGGTTGAGCGCAGACCAGCACTTCTGGGGAAAATATGTCTTGTGTGAGGGATAACTTTAACTGAGGACATTGTGTGGGAAGAAATAACAGTGGAGAGAATTTTTGTAGGGGATGGGATGGAGAAAAGGGATGGGATGGGATGGGATGGAGAAAAAATGGAGAGGGGAGGGGAGGGGAGGGGAGGAGAAATCCCCATTGCTTTGTTTTACAGAATCTGAAGGGGAACCCGTATTTGAAACATTTCAAATTTCAATTTTATTTTTTTTCTTTTGGCACAGTAAGAGTGTTTGGCCTCCCTGATGATTAGAGGTCATCCATTTCAGTTTCCTTCTCAGGAGAAACCTATAATATTGGTAATACAACATCCACACAGTTGCGCTGTAATCATAATAGTATGTTAACCCTTATAATTACCATGAGAAGCAATGCGGATTTGACCATAATTATCTGTATCTCACGTAACAATCGAAAATTCATGTTATTTTGATTCTGCTGATTGATGTGTCATTTTGGAGCCAGCATCTGGACACCATCTCCTAATAGCTACGTAGAAGGCTTTGGATTAGGTACCTCCAGGCTGAAAATATGAGGCCAGGTCCTAAGGTGACAGATACCAGCATAGTTTCACCTAAGTTAGGGCAGCTGCCAAGCCACAGCTAGGTGTCTGCTGGTGGCATGTGTTTGTTCCTGCTTCTTCTCAAAAACACAGGAAAAAAATAGCAGAGTTCAGAGAAGGACAGACAAAGTGATCTGTGAAAAGACATCTTATGACAGGAGGAACAGACAGGCTGTGGGAGAGTGTGAGGGTTGTGCATTTCCCCGTTGCGCAGTTCTGATGGGTTTTGAGAAGAGAAAAGTGCATGGAAAGAGAGGAAAGAGAGGTTTCACCAAGGAGCATCTGAAATAGTCTGTGTTATTTGTCCCTGCACATATTGATGGTGATCTCCCACTGTTACTGAGGGCAATGCAAGAAAAAGCACGTGTGTGAAAAATCAGATTTCCCTCAGAGTGGAAGCAAGAAGCGACCAATGAAGCTCAGATGCAACAAATACAAAATGAATGACTGAACATGATTGGCCTTAAATGTGAGGATTTGCAGAGGGTCAAGGTGAGAGGAAGAGAGATGAAGTGGATTTTGACCATCTTGGTGTATTACACTGGATATTCCTTGCACTTTTGCCATAGGAGGAGATCAGAAATTTACAGGCTCCCCCATTGTCTTCCTGCCTCCCATTTATGTCAAAACTGCTCCTGTCCCTTTCAGAAGCACAATTAATCCTTGAAAGCCATCGGAGCAGAAAATTATGCAAATTAATTTTCAAGTTTGAAGAAAGGATTAAGAATTGAGAGGAGCCAGAGCAAAGGGCTGAATTTTGGTCTCACACACCATGCATTCTTCTCACTGTATGTCAGACAAACACACGACTGACTTGAGAAGATTATGCCACTGTAAGGGATCTTTACAGATGAATCTGGGTCTCCTGCAAAACAGTGACAGCAGATATTCACAGACCTCATTCTAGCAGTTTTTGCAGAACTATTCCTTCATGCCACGAGTTGTTGGGACTTTCCTAAATGAACTTGGTAGCTGAGAAAAATTTGCAGGCTGGTTTAAAAGTGAGGGTGTCACAATGGTGAAGCAAAGCTGTTTCTGCTCCCTTGGAACTGGAGTCTGCTGTGACCATTTTCCCTGTGCTGCCAAAGTTAAAATCACAACAACATTAGAAATTAGTCATGGGCAGGCTCAAAGGCATTTTATTCGTGGGAAAGGTCATTTACTATGAATGTAAGTGATGTAAACAGTGCGTGGTGACATGTTATGCTCCTTCTCTTCTTTTTTTTTTTCTTTTTTTTTTCCCCTATGAGTACCCATTGATATTACAGGCCAAGGGCTTAAATGTACATATCTTTTTTTCCTCCTATTTCCTTCCTCCTGCTCTGATAATTTCTGTGCTTCTGCTTGTCTTTGGATTTTAAGAACAAAATAGTACCTGTTTTATTTGTGGATTCCAAGCCTGTTCACAGATTGCTCCATTCCCTTGCCTTGGCAGTCATCACACCATGTTTGTGCTGGTTTTTCACAGAGCTAAACTTCACCTGTCACTTTCATCTGCTAACAAGGTTTCCATAACAAGCAACTGAGTGCTGAGGAAGTTGCATACATTACCTTCTTCCACTGTCATTCCTTCTCCTAACTGCTCATATCAGGTACAACACTCATCCTGGCTACTTATATCCCTCTCCCTTCTAAATTTTCATCTACCAAACTAGAGCACTTTCACCCACAGGAGCTTCTGGGAGGCACTGGGATTCATCTGCTTTCAATGGATGTGGCTATGCATCACCCTACTGCTGGAAACAGTCCTTTTAACCCTTTCAATACAAAGTCAGATCCCTGAGTGCCATCCTGTCCCTCTGAATGACTGGGAGGAGAATAATGAAGTAAACAAGAAAGAGTTCAGCATGGCTGAAGGCCAGCTTACTGCCCAGATGACTTCTTTCCACATTGAAGCAATTCAGGAGTGGGTGGCATTTCAATATTCACTGGCTCTCCTTTAGAGAAAATGGATTTCTCTTCAGATCTGTAAACACCGTCCTAGACTATCTCAGACCACCTCTCTAGAAGAGGCAGCCTTTCCTGAAGCTATCAGGATGTTCAGAAGGTTTGTTGTAGTGTATCCATCACATGGCTTCTTTCACCAAGAGATTGTCTCTACTTCCATCTACACTTGCCCTAAACTGAAACCTTCAACGCAATTTTTCATCATTATCTGATACCATAGAACATCAGAAATGTATGGATTTGAATTCAGAAGTCAGTGAAAATCCCCTGTGTTATTTTTTGCAGTGTTCATTAGGGTGTATGATTTTCAATATTACTGGTGAATGGAAATTCTGTTCATTATTTAAATGAGAACAAGTTGAGTACAAGGGATTCATTTTGAGAAAGGGAATTGACAGTGAAGCAAAGAGTAAATGATAAATATATAATTTTTGTGTTTCTATTTCTCTTATTATGACCTATTTCCAAAAAACTTTTACTAGAAGGGAGATTATACAAAAAGCAGTTTCATGTCTGTGTTACTTGGTAGTGTTTAGGCTAAGATATATTTCTGTATTCATCTGCTTCATATTCAAATATCATCTCTGCTGAAACTAAAGACAAAACATTGCTTCAACAAAATATTATACTCTGCTCTGCTCTGTCAATATAGTATTTCCCAATTTGCCAAACAGGTATTGCAATGACATTTCCTTGTGCTAACCATACTGATCAGAGAGATTTCAGCTATATCATGCTTCACCTAGCTCAAAACAATAACCTACTTTGCTAGAAGAAACATCTACCTACTTATGATCAGGGAACCAGTTAGTGAAATAAAAGTGCCTCTTTTACTTGAGATGAGTAAATGGTAAACCAGACCAGTGAAATCTATGTTTTCTTGTCCAAGAGTGATAAAAAGTCAGATTCCAGCCTTGTTAATGCCCTAGTTAGCACCTCTGTGTACCCACAGGTTGGTGTCCTCCATTTAGGCCAGGTTATACAGCTGAGCTGAGGTGTGCAAAGCATTCACAGACTTCGGAAACTTCAAAAAAGCTCAGGAGACAATTGATTAAAACTCTGAGCTGTGAAGTCTGCTATGTTCCTTTCAACCCCAGCCATCTTGCTGTCTTTCACTGTGTTTTATACCCAAGATTTAAGGGAGGGGGGAGGATTTGGTTGTGGGGGGAACTGGGAGTGGGGAACCAAAGGTGCACATTTTCCGAAGTTCCTTCAAGTTTTGGGGGCTGAAATCTCAAAAAGCTAATTGCTCTCAAATGACATTTGGAGAGAAAGCACACTCATACAGTGTGTCTGAACTCAGGAAACTGAATAAATTTTCTTCCTCCTGGCCTAGAAGATTTTACTGGAATACTTTTTTTTCTTGCTTTCTTTATTTTATTTTCTTTTTTTTTTTTTCCCAAGTGGTTCCTCTGCTCAAAGCATACCTTTGTTTTGTACTTTCTCTCTTAATTTCAGCTATTTCAGTTGATTTGTTTTCAGCTGGTTCCTTGTTGCTCTGGTTGGGAAGGCAGTATCCAACCACAGCTTGAAAAGAGGAAAATCACAGATTTCTTTCTAAGGGTGGCCTGAAGAATGCCAGCAGAATTTCTCATGTCCATCACTCAGGAGGCAAAGATTTGTCTTTGCAGCTTAGAGTTGTGATTCAGGCCACACAGTTTGAATTTAGATATACTGACATTATGATTACATAAGATGATGTTCTCTGAAGAAAGGCTCTTGCCTCTTTCAGCCTGTTTCTGGTTATGAGGTGCTCACTTGAAACAGGAAAACAATTTCAGGAAGTTTCCTCTGCATGTGTACTGGTAAGATATCAAGCAAGCAATCTTGTGGATCAGGAAGGGGAATAAAAGTGTTTTATAAGAAAGAGTCATTTGGGTTTGTCTCAGAAAGGGTGATAGTTATTAGACAAATATAAAATGAGAATGGGTGGTAATATTCTGCCAAATAATATCTATTTTCTGTTCCTCTGCTTCTGCCCTTTACTTCATCTTCTGTTTCGCCCAGTTGAAAAATCTCAGTTGTTTCCATTTCTCCCTGTTTCACCACTGATAGAGTTTTCCATTACTCCTTTTCCATTCTCTTTATTCCCCATTTGTCTCTGTGGATTGCCTTTGGCATTTTTAGCTGTCACTCTAATTTTTCATTTGTGTGCTCCAGCACACAAACACAGGCTCCTGCACACACACCCACGAGCAGCCACAAACTCTCTCCCTTTCTTCCCTCTCTCTCTGCACCTTCTCTGAGGACAAGAATTCCTCTCCCAGCTGCCTCCTGGTTACACAAGTGATTCCCACAAAGTCTGGGGGTTAGTTTGACACCGCTGTTTTCAATTTTGTCCCATTTAACTGTAATCATGGCCTTGGAGAAGTTTTGGTTCTGCTTTCCTTTTACCAAGACAGAGATGATTTTTTTTTTTTGTTTGTTTTTTGGGCTCATTTTTCTCTCTGGCTTTATACTTGATTTTTTATTGAGTTGCTAAGGATGTGAGACTTTTTAATGTGCTGCTGAAGGTAAATGCTGTAAAGGTTTGAGGCAACACTGTTGCTCTAAATTTGCAGGTTAGCCCCTACTCCCACCCTCTTTTTGACTAAAGGTGAGCAGAAAAGACATTCAGAAATATACATGTACCTGCAAAGATTCACTCTCTTTTTCTCTCAGAATATACAGCTCACTATTATCTCTACACCACTGGAAAGAGGAGGGGGTAATATCTGTAAATTGACAGAAGTGTGATTACTTCTAAATAACCATGACTGTGTCATACCTGATGGCTCAAATAATCCTGCTACTTGGTTTTCCTCATTGCTCTATAACTGTGGGTAATATCTTGAATTAAGCCTCGAAGGAACATAGGAATGTTTCACAGGTTAAACAGGGTAATTTCTTCCTAGAAAGACCAGGATTAGGTTTGATTATCACCTGCATAAATACACAGAGAGAGTGGGGACGCCCTGGCACAGGGTGACCCAAGAAGTTGTGGATGCTCCAAACCCTGGAGGTGTTGAAGTTTAGTTTGGATGGGGCTCTGAGCAACCTGGGATGGTGGAAGGTGTCCCTGACACCATCAGGGGGGTGGAATGAGTTGTTCTCTAAGGACCCTTCCAACCCAAACCATCCTGTGATTCTACGATTATACACATGTAGGCTGGATCTTTTTTTTTTCCAACCAGTGCTGGTTTTCAGCAGATTAAAAAGTGCCTGGCCTGAAAAGTTGCTCCAAAAGCCCAACTGCAATATTTCTCCAAGCTGCACCCTCGCTAATGTTCTGTCCCCACAAAAGATCAGAAAACCTCCTTTGCTTTAAACTGTTCTCCCCCAGTGCCCCCTTTCCCAAAGAACCTCCCTGCATTATTGTGCTTTGGTGATCTCAGCAATAGAAGATGTCCTTAGGAAATGGTTTAGACAGCACACTTGTGTGAAATTCTTATGCAAAACTCTGTAGGGCTGGCTGATGGTGGTTCAGAAGCCAGGTAGCTCCTGCTCCTGCACTGAGGGCAGGATGGAAAGGCTGTGCCTTTCTTTGCTGCTCCAGTAAAGTGTATTTCATTGCCCTGTGTTATCTACTTATTATGCATTTATAAAGCTCTTTGGGTGACTAAGTTGTTTGCATAACACTGTATTTCTGGCAGCAGCTCTCCTCTGGAGGAGGGATGTGTGAAGCCCGCTCTTGGTTTCAGCAGGCACATTTCAGCCTCAGGAGGAGAACCAGCACCTGGCTGTCAGGAGCCAGGACATCCCTCTGGCTGTCCTGAGCAGCCAAGACCCCTGTCAGCGGGCTCGGGCTCAGAGACCCTGGCACAGAGCCCAAAATGCCTGTGGTTTTGTTTATGACCTGTGGAGCAAATTACCAACCTTATATGAAGATCAGCAAGTCGCAACAGTTTAGGTAGAATAATAGTGAAGTTATCACGGGGTGAAAAGTAGATTTTTGGGATTTTTAGAATGGGGGTTCAGGGGGGCAAGATGGAGGGATCTGGGCATGTCCAGCCTTTCTTCCTCTTCTTCTTGGCCTCCAACTTCTGCTGTGATGGTGGCACTTTTGGATTGATTTAGAGTAGAAGCTCGCTGTCTAACATAGGTGATGGGTATTGGGAAGTTAAAGAAACAATAAACAACCTTGAGACTGAGAAATGAAGAGCTCTGACTCTTTCTTCAAGCACTGGGCTGGGAAAAGAGACTTTCTAACTTTTCTCGGGGTCACTCTGACCAGCTAGAGATCCCAACAGCTGGGCAGGTGAAAATTTCTGCTGCATTTCTGCTGCATTTCTGCCTCCTGGCAGCTGTGGGCTGTGAGAGGGCTCCTGTGAGCTCAGGGGTGTGTGTGGTGCCAAAGGCTGAGGGAGCACAGCCCCGGTATCCAAGGGCTTTTGCAAACAGTGCTCAAAGCAGCATAAATTCCTCATCAAATGAAGCAAAATCCCAACTCCTCCCTGAGCCACAGTCGCTGCTGGATCAGGAATCTTGTTAGGTTTGTAGCTTTTGGATTAGCAAGACCCTTTATTAACTGGGACCAAAAAACCTTCTCTGAATGGCTAAATCCTGCATTACTGAGCCTCATTCTCCTGGTCTCCAGGAAAGGTCATTGGAGTAGGCCTCCTTGCATCTTCAGTGTAAAAATGTGTCACTGTGGGTGGTCACTCTCTCAGCTACTGTGCACCAGCTTTGTGGAAGTCATGGCCTATTGACACTGAGAACATCTCTACCTTCCCTTTGTAGCAATCTGAATTTAAGCCATGTGGTATTTGTGTAGCCAGTTAAGGGTTTAACCACTTACGCACCCTGCAGGATGAATAAAATTCAAAATTACGGAATTTGCAGGGAGCAGTTTGACTGCTTCAGCTTGAGAAAGGAATGTCAAGGTCAGGATATCTATGTTGTGCTACGTTGCTGAATTTGTTAATAAGCCCACAAAACTTAATAGATGTAAACCCCAAACACTTTGATGATGATAGTAGTATTTTCTGGTATACACGATGTGATGATGGCTTGGGACTAAATTAAAACATTTTCAGTTGTTTTCAGCTTAGTCAAATCAAGTGTTTAATCCCACAGATATTTTTCAATTAATTTTGTAAGACAGGTAAACTTCCAGCATTTTGTTTTGTGTTAGTGGACATAACACAATTCTTTTATGCTTCAGGAGGGAAAGTAAATAAACATGAACCAGCAGACATGAAGAGTCATGAATGTAACATGGTAAAAAAAGTTAAGTTTTAGGCCATATTCTGTCCTATAAACTTTGCATTTTCAGTGAATTGTGTTGGTTGTAGGTCTCTTTTTACTTATCCCATCATAAAACCATATTCTGTGCAAATACTGGTGAAAGCAAAATAGCAAAATTGAGTTTTTAAAAATGTCCAAGTTTGGGGTTTTTTGTTTGTTTGTTTGTTGTTGTGGGGTGGGGTTTTTTTTTGTTGGGTTGGGGGTGTTTTTTTTTTGTTTTGGGGGTTTTTTGGGGGGTTTTTTGGGTTTTTTTTGTTTGTGTTTTTTGGTTTGCTTGTTTGGTTGTTTTTTGTTTTTATGGTTTTTTTTGTTGACCATTGGCAGGAGAAGACAATTCAGGGCGCGTAGACCAAAGTAAACTTGGGGTAAGCACCAGCGATTCAGATCAGCATTCTCCCTGCAGCTGTGTATGCCAGCCATGCACTCCATGCTGCTGCTTTAATGCACAAGGCACAGAGGAGCCCTGTGTTCTGAGTAACTTTGTCCTGGAATCTCTGGCTGGAGCCAATGTGGCGCACTGAAAGGAGCATTAATAAGGTAAAGAAGCAGTCTTCATGGCCTTGTTTAGACAGTGGCAGGAGAACCACAACATTTCACTGATGAGCTGCTCCTCCTCTACCATCAGGACCTGAAGCACTTTCAACTCATTGGGAAGGGTTGGTTGCATCCATTTTTATACACAGGGGCTGTGCTGTGCTGCCTGGTGAAATATCCACCTTTTTATTGATGCTTAAACCAGTGAAGAAACCACTGAAGGTGCTCAGAGAGGCTCGCAGGAGTCGGGAGATCACAAAGGGATTAAAAATTGCAGCAGGAGAGCCCGGTGCCCACATTCCTACAGGCACACAGATACTGACACAGATCTGGGAACAGCTCTGAGACAGCACACATATGTAAATCACTGGGACACTGCTTTACTTCAAAGTTCAGTGGGAGGGTTGGTGCTGGGGACCTGGGGATGAATGAGGTAGCCCATTGCTGGTCCCAGCAGTGGGTGGATCAAGGGGAGGTGATGTGCCAACAAGGAGGAGCTGCCCCTTGTGCCTGCTATGCTATCTCCTGCCAGTTTCTTCCAAAACATGAATTTCCTTGCTGTTTTCCTCTTTGTCCCCTTCAGATGAGCTCCTTCCTTCTATATCTTGCTTCTTTTCTCCCTCTGAGGCACCATGTTCCTTCCCCCTCCTACCCTCCCTCTTTGTTAGTTGCCTTTCCTATTATTCTGCAAATACAGGCAAACACTGAGGGACTCCGAGCAGATTCAAACTGGTACCTCTGTCTGGCCCCAGAACCAAGCTGGGTTTTGTGTGCTCTCTTCCACTTTGTTCTAGTTTATTGTATCTCTCTTCCTTCTGCGCCGCTTTAAATTGTTCACTGAGGAATTCCAAGTCTTTATTTAATGATTTAGCAGAGTGTCTCTCTGAACTCACAGTAAATTTCACTGAGCATCTGTTTGTGAGTTTGAATTTTGTCTTGCTCTGAATTCTTTCACTTGCAGTGCATGGTTTTATAGCACTCTTAGATTCATTTAATCTTGTGTAACACATGAATGATCCCACTCATTCTAAAGGCCACATGCTTGATTTGGCAATTACTATGGGTCTGTCTCTGACTAGTTTGGTTTTGTCTCTGTTTCTTGTCTGTTAATTATTTCATGAGATCTTGATGTATCCCATCTCTCATCTCCAGTTCAGACTGATATTTATTGTTCTCCTTTTTAATCCTGAAATTTGAATTCTGTAGAAATTCTGCCTTAATTTTTTTTCTTTTAATGCCAAGGCCATATTTAGTTTAACAGTTTTGTTGTCTAAGAGGCCACCAGACACATTATCCTTTCACACACTAGGTCTGTGCTCTTCCAAGACCATCTCTAAACTCTGGTAGCCTGGTGATTTTGTAAGTCAAAATGCCAAGGCAGTGACCAGATAGGTCTTAGACAAGCCTGTAAGAAAGCATGAACTTTACTGGCTTGTATCAAAAATCCTCTGCTGAAGCTCTTTGTCCTCTAAAAAAAAAAAAAAAAAATAAAAATAAAAAATATCCCTGTCCCCTCAGCCTGTGGTTGCCTTCAGAATAATTTGACCTGGTTCTCTGAGTGTGTGTGTGTGTGTGTGTGTGTGCAGAAATAAGTGAGGATGTTCCCTCTGCAGCCATTTAGCAGGCCTACAGGACTAAAAGACAGGGCCATCTCCAAGTGTCCTGAATTCCCTTCTGTGTCCCAGCCCCTGGCAATAGAGAAAGCTAAACATTTCTGAAAAGTTATTCAGGAGGTATAAGCAGAGCCTGCTTTGGGACATGCATGCAGCTGGAATTGCAGACTGCTTGCAAGGGGCTCTTTCTTCACCTCCTTTTTCTCTTTTTTCTCTTTTTCCTTCCTTCTCTTTTTTCTTTCTTTCTTTCTTTCTTTCTTTCTTTCTTTCTTTCTTTCTTTCTTTCTTTCTTTCTTTCTTTCTTTCTTTCTTTCTTTCTTTCTTTCTTTCTTTCTTTCTTTCTTTCTTTCTTTCTTTCTTTCTTTCTTTCTTTCTTTCTTTCTTTCTTTCTTTCTTTCTTTCTTTCTTTCTTTCTTTCTTTCTTTCTTTCTTTCTTTCTTTCTTTCTTTCTTTCTTTCTTTCTTTCTTTCTTTCTTTCTTTCTTTCTTTCTTTCTTTCTTTCTTTCTTTCTTTCTTTCTTTCTTTCTTTCTTTCTTTCTTTCTTTCTTTCTTTCTTTCTTTCTTTCTTTCTTTTTCTTTCTTTCTTTCCCTCTCTCTCTCTCTCTCTTTCTCTTTCTCTTTCTCTTTCTCTCTCACTTTTTCTCTCTCTTTCTCTCTTTCTCACTTTTTCTCTCTCTTTATCTTTCTTTATTTTTATCTATCTTTCTCTCTCTCTTTCTCTCTCCCCCTACTCCTTCCTTTTCAAATGAAACCCAAGACACAAAAGTGCTCCTGTTGTGTCAGAAGTCAGAGCTTTCAGGAGAGCTCTCTACACATGGCCAGACAGACAATAAATTTGTTGAGCTGACAGCAGAGTAACAGTGCAAAGACAGATCAGGTTCTGCGCCTTAACAAATCCTGCAGAGCCAACCAAGGCTGCTGGGACAGCGTAACATCCTTGAGGAGCTCCTCCTGATCCCTGCCCCACCTCTCAGGAGATGCTTCCTGGAATTCTGGGCTGTTCTGCTTTGTGCCTCTGCCGTATGCGTCAGGATGTGTGATATTCAGGGCTGTGAAACAGACCGTCGTTTCTGAGAAACGAAATGTCTGCTGTGGCAGAATTGAGTGTTGAAGTCCCGGGCATGTAATTTTGTCTCGAGCAAAGTGATCTCTGAAATATACAAGGGTAGCACGAACTACATGACAACTAGGACTAAAAGACCTTATTTTTGAATTGGAAAAGCTTTTCATCCAGAGGCTGCGAGGGAGGGTGAAGTTTGTAATGTGATGATTCAGGTGCAAGCAAAACCCTGGACCATCTCTAGCCAAGGTCTTAATTTGAGATATGTGAAATCTCCAAAATTAAGGTTAGGATAGCATACAAATAACAGAAAATCTTGCCTGTCAAAACTTTTGAACAAACTGTCAGCCTTTAATTTTGATGAGACTATTTCATGCAGTTTTCTGATATTTAGTGAAATGATTTGCATTTAAAAAATATTTCTTGATTCAAAACAAAATGTAGCTGCAGAGAAAATAATTAAGTTCTGTTGGTTTTTTCCTCCTTCTTCCACTCTCTCTTCCCCCTCCTTGAATGATGAGATAAACAAGGAAACCAAATTATATTTATTTTAATTTCTTCTGATTTGAAAGGAAGTGAATATTGTTTCCAATTGATGAGAAATACTTTTTAGCATGAATCACTTAATTGAAAAAAAAATCAGTCCATTAAAATATTAATATATTAGCATAATTTCAAATGTAGATTTTCCC
>NW_005054468.1:472613-486326 GCF_000277835.1 Geospiza fortis
TTACAACTTTTCCAGTGACTTCAGAATTTTGGGAAGTCTTGGGGGGACAGCTGCTCACATTGGCCAGTTCCAGAGTCAAAAATTCAGAAGTCAAGCCCAAGATGTCCAAGCCCATAATCTCCCATGACCCAGCTGAAAAAAGAACTTATGCTGAGAGCTTGGCTGCTTGCTGGGTTGGTGTATAATTGATAAAGCATGAAACCAAATAACGTGTAGAGGCAAAAAGTCTTCTACCTGGAAAACCCTTGACAAGGCTGCATTCAGGGCTATTGAGAATGGTAATTATCTGAAATAAATTATCTGAGGCAACAGACAAGCACATAAACAGAGAGGCAGAGGAAAAGAGGCCCTTCTGAGAAAAAAGAGCCCTGATGCCCCCCCTCCCACACTTTTACCTCACTTCAGGTCAAGTGAGACACTTCCCTCCAGCAGCACATCATGTCCTAGGAGAAAACAAGTCCTCAGCTTCTCAAGGTCACTGGTATTGTTTTGTATCTTTGTAAGGGGAGATGGTTCCTGCAATCAGACTTCCTTGATGTCCTCCTCTCATGGAGGGAATCAAAGAGCTCCATTTGTGAAAGGCTGACAAGCCCTGGCATACTTGGGGAGACCAAACAAAGGTTAGTGTGGGTGGATATCATGAGTCATTTCTATGACTAAGACGCTGGGATAAACTACCCCTTCCTGGTAATTTAAATTTATTAAGGTCATGGGCCGTCTAATGAATCAGTGTGTCTAAATGAATCCAAGTGTGATGCTCATGATGTTAAGCACACCAAAAAGAAAGGGGGGGGAAAAAACCCAGGTGAAGGTAAAGATTTAGTTCTCTGTGATCTAATTCAGCATGAGGCCTTTATTCCTGCATGTGCTATCAAAATGTGGTTAGCTAGTAGTGCTGACGTGGTGCTTCTGTTTCCTGCTATTTCCTGTTATTGATGCTGGACTTGGACAGTCAGCACTTACTAGAAGCCACTAAAATGCCTTCTATGGTCTTTGAAAGGACTTTTCTGGCCACAGTCAGAATGGAGGAGATTCCTCTGTTTTCGTGGTTCAGGACAGCATGGTCTTCCTAACCCCAAACTACTCCAGCTACTTCTGTCCTTATTAGCAGAATATTAATTAACAGCGAGGAATTTAGAAAGAGGCTTAACTCAGGATGCTGCGTGTTAGCTCTGGGCAATGAAAGTGGTATCTGAAAGCAAAAGAAAGTTTCACACATGGACTATCAACAGCTATCAAGCACTGGTGCAGATGACACAGCTTCCATCCAGGAGGCTGCAGATCCTGGATCCCTAGCAGTGGACATCTATGGTCCTTAAGAGTTGATGAGTGTTGGTAACTGACTGAGCCAGGAGAGGGGACACTTACAAAATATATCCTGACACACCCTTTTCTGTGCTGCTGCCAAAGTCACAGCTCATTCCTGACCTCTGCCAGCCCTCCTAAAATGACAGCTGTGGGTTCACCCCCAAACCCATCAGGCTGCATCCAGGATTCCAAGCACATTTTCCCCCTGGCTACCTGCCTCCCTCTGCTTTTCTGACAACCAGAAGATGATGCACCATGCTCTCTGCTCATGTGTGGCCACCAAATGAAGCCCACAGGTCATTTGTGGAGGTGGAAGTGGCTGCCTGTGAGTGGCAGTCTAGCCTACAGAAGCAGCCCACAACCTCCTAGTTATCAAGCAGGGAGTGGTGGGGCTGGCCTTCAGGGGAGTCACCTGAGAGCCCTTGAGTGGAAGATGAAAAACATCTTGTTCTGAGTGTCTGGCATCCAGGAGAGGAAATGAACTTGGGTTTATGACATGGGTAGCAAAACAACAGGAGGTCAGATTATGGAAATGCCTTTTAAGTGGTGTTTGTTCTCCTTCTGCAGCATTCAGAGCAGCTGAGGGATATTTCAAAGGAAGGACTTGGCTGAGTGGCTCGGCAGAGGTTGTTCCTCACCTACCTCCCACCAGCAGTGGGGAGGAATAAGTGTTGGGTGTCAGGCTATGGACTTCACTTTTAAAATGCAGGAAGTCTTGACTGCTGTCCAGGATCCAGCTGCGGGCTCCCAGACCTGCTGTTATTTTCAGATACATGGGAACTACGAATACTCCGTGGAAAAGAGCCTGATGTAAACGACTTGAAAGGACACAATAAAACTCCCCCATGCAAACAGTAATGTGCTACCTGACAACCCTGTCTCCTGTGCTCATGACAACCTTTTCTTTCTTTGCACGTGTGAGGAGCACATGGGTTCACGTTTATGCAGGTATGCTTTGATTAATGCCTTTATTTTCAGCCCAATAGAATGGAACCCTCGTTTAAATTTCCATTTTGTTTGGTGTATATTTTGTGCTTATTGTGTACGTTATTGGGCAGAATATCTTTGTTGGTTCACTTACAATGGTAAGTCCTCTTCTCTCCAGGGTCACCACCAGTGCTTTTACGTTCTGATAGGTTCAGTCTTGCTGCTGGCACAGATCTCTGTGACTTCATGTCCAAAAATGTATGCCCTGTTAGGCACGCTGAAAAGATGTTTCATTACTGCTAGGGAATGGAGCACACTCAACTTATCTCTTATTGAAACAAAAAGGTGGGTCTGAAGTGAATTTCTCCCCCTCTTTTTTCTACCAGCAGCTCTCTCTTTCTGTATGTGAATGTGTGTGGGTGATTGTGTACACTCATATCAGCTACGCTGGAACTGTACGCTGCTTTCAGTGTATAAAATTACTGTGGAAAAAAACTGCTGTCCACAGAGATTTGAAGCTCAGGGATGAGAAACTGAGGCACAGAAAAGCTGGGAACTATATTTTCTCCATTTTGAGACATGTATTCTGGATGGGTGACTGAGATGAGATATCTGAAAGAGATACTCAAAGAGCTACTGCAAAGCAGTTTTTATAGGCTATCTTGAACCAAGCACAGCAAACAGTGAAGGAGCAGGGGTTGAATTGAGCTGTGCTATTTGCTGAGTTGATATGTATTATATTTGTGTCCACCAGTCTACGGGACAGGACAGGGCTAATCCTAGGGATCCAGCCTGAAATGGTTTTCCCCCAGGTTTTTGGGGTTTTTTTTCTATCTGGGTATCCAGCCTGAAATGGCTTTTCCCCATTTTCTGGCTTTTAATATTCTCTCATAACATCCTGAAAACTCTTCTCAACCTTCAGGTACCTAAAATATTCAGGCCTTTAAATTAGCTGCTTGTGGTTGTCTGCCCTGACATGGGGACATTCCATTGAGCAGGACTGGAATGTCATTTGCCACTCAAATGGGCACCAGAGCTTGCAGGCTGAGGCTGGGTGGTGGCTGAATGTGGGTTAATGTCTTTTTGATGGCAGCCTGGCTTGACAGATAAGGCGGGGCAGTGAAAGAATTGCCAGGTATTTTTTTAGAGGAACCTCAATTAGTAAGGACCTATTAAAACAACTTAGGCTTCAGACTGGTTGCAGAGCAGCAGGCTGGAAGAAGCTAGAATAGAAACAAAAATGCTGTTGGGCAGCATCAAAATGTTGACCAGAGGGTCCCTCCAGTGTAAAATATTCTGGGACACTAATAAAAATAAATTAATCCTTCCAGCCAACTTAAATATCCCTTGACATAAAGAATTTAGATTCACTATTTTTAAACACTGAAGGAAAAAAAAAAAATCACTTGTGCAATGTTGTTACAAGATTTCTCCCATAGCCCCTAACTCAGGCATATTTTATAGTGTGTCTTAATACATAAGAAATCACACAGAGCAGCTTATATTTAATAAGAAAGCAGGAATAGAAAATTATAATATGTACAGAACAAGACAGGATTGAACTTTTTCTGGGCCATTGGATGTTAAAACCTCTTATCTCCATGGGGGTTTGCCAGAATTTCTCCATGCTCCAGCAGCAGACAATGAACTAGGTTGTGACTCCATGGACCTGAATTCCTCCATAGCTGGGATGGAAAACATGTCATGCCCCAGCTTCTGGTGCAGTATTTGCTAGCTCAGAATTTTATAGCTTGTGGATGAGGCCTCCATTACAGGGAAGGATGGGATGGCTGGAGGGGCAGGGCTAGAGAGCAATTCATCTGTAGTTTCAGGGATCTCACTCTGCAGAAAGTCAGCAGTGTCTCCTCCTGCCCTGCTGGTATATGGCAAAAATCTGAGACCACACTGCCAGAGCTGAGGCAGCCTCTGCAAGGAATGGGAGATCTTCTCAGGGTTCGGTGAAAAACCATTCTTGTCTGATGAAGGCATTTTCAAAAGATGAAAGAAGCAAATTGCCCTGCTGGACACATCATTGTTGGCTGTGGTGTGAATAAAATTTGTGTTGAGGAAATAGACTTGAGGAGCAATTCTATTTCACTGAGGCACTGACAAACTGATCCCAGACCACTGGCAAGAGCATTACCATGTACCAGGCCACCTGTCTCCTTCCTGCTGTGTCACAAAATTCATGGGTGTTAAAAGTCATGTGTAGCCTCCTCACTTTATTTGGTGGGGATCCAGAAGAGCTTGTCAACAAAACTGAGCACTGAGCACAGGCCTTTCACTGAAAATGTTCATCATCTTCCTGAGAAAACAGGTCAAAAGATACAACTAATTTTTTTCAATTTTTTTTTGGTGCAGCTTTTTTCAGCATGGCCATAGTGTTTTGCAATAATTCTCAGGGAGTGGAAAGCTAACTTGCTTATTAGAAACCCATCAGAAGAGCAATAAAAATGATGAAAATTCTCTTTATGGCTGGTGGCTGACTGTGTACTAATTTGAAAAAAAAGTCTGCTTGTCCAAAGACTGGTCAGACGCCCAATCTGAGTCTGATACCCATGTCAGGGCCAGCTGCTGCTTTGTGTTTCAGCTGTGCAAGTCATCCCAAGGAGAGGTGGCACAGATGTTGCCTGTGCTGCTGGTACCTGAGACACTCTTTGGGAAGGTTTCATCTTTCTGTGGCCACAATTTATGACAGCATCTTAAATGGAATGAAGTAATGCAGAAAAAAAACCCCTTCTGTCAGCAACCAAACCTGATGTTTCTCCCAGAATCTAACATTCTGGTTGCTCTCTCAGGGTAGAGATATCAGAAAATCCAGCTGTTGCATGGTACCAGATGTCCTCTGAGGCCTGGATCCACATCCCTGCATGGCTGTGGCTGTATGAGCTGCATCTTTTACTGCTGGCTCACATAGGCTGAGCCGTACAATTGCTCTTTTTGGAAACAGATAAGAGCAGACCTCTTATCTGAAGCATTTTACCATGCTCAGGAGAAGCTGAGTTTGGCTCCTGAGGGTCTTGGACATGGCGCTGCCAACCCTCTCCTCTGGCCTTGCCCCTCAAAGTCACAGGCTGGTGCCTTTGGGGCTGTGTTTGGGTGGCAAACCAGCTGCTACTGAATCCAGCTCATCCCATGGCAGCCTGGAAACACCTGGGCCAGGACGTGCAGCCAGAGACCTCCAAGAGCCCAGCTCTATCTGTCCTAATGGATATTTGGGATTTCCAGAGGGGTGCTGGCCTTCAGACGTGAGTCAAGCTGCTGTTTTCTCACAGCAGCGATGTGAAAAGCTTTGCTGAAGGATTTGGGTTGCCCTGTTTTCAGCAGAGGAACACTGAAACTTGTGCTACGAGCTCCCATTTTGCTCTGGTGTCAAGCATGAGGAGGCCACCAGAAGTGCCAGAGTTAGGACTGAAAAAACCAGACTTTTTTTTGGTGTGTTGGTTGATCTGGCACACATATGATCTCCTTTAATACCTCAGACTGAATCTGTGGGCTGGGCTTCTGTTGTGGCTGGGCACTGAGGGCTGGTAGTCCCCAGAAAGCCCCACAAACCACAGAGGCAAACCCCTGGTGGCTGGAGACCAAGGAAGGCTGCCAGGTGACTGCTCATGGCAGCAGGAGGCCCGGCCCTCAGGCAGTCCTGCTGGAATAAATGCAAGGCTGCACACTTGATTTAGTAAGGGCTGGGGAAAAGACAAAGGAAGTGTTAATTAGAGATAGGGATGTGTGAGATTTCAATGCACGGGAGGGGAGAATGTTTCCTGCAAAGCACTAGGCAAGTAAAAATGGAGAATGACAAAGAGGCCTAACACTGGCCTCAAAGCTCCTCCATCCCACAGGAGACACAGGAAGTTTGGAGAAGAAAAGTTGTGCATAAACAGCACAGAGATGTGTTTTGAAGGGCCAGCAGGCAGAGCCGTGGGCAGGGTGGGACACACTGCTCTGCTGATTTTGGGCTCCTTGCTCTGACTGTCCCCAGGCTCAGGGCACAGGGCAGGCCCAGCCCTGTGTACATCAGCTCCCAGGAACACTTTGCAGCTTTCTGTTCACTGCTGGTGCCAGGACAAACCATTGGGCATGACTTTCATCTTGGTGGACTCTCTTTGCTCTGGGTCTTGGTGTTTCCTCTGGCTCTGGGTCATTCTTGAGCCTGGCACACAGGAAATGAAACTGTGGCCAAGTCAGAGGTTTTCCAATATAAAAAATGTCATGCTATCATATTTTCTCAGTTTTTATTTATGTATTCTGCAATGCATCCACTGGGTTTGTGGTGCCCAGTTCCTGGAACTACAGGAAGATGTTTAAAGGTTGGGTGTTTGGTTAACTTCATCTGTCCACTGGCTTCAGTGGGTATTGCCAGTTCCCAATAGATATTAGCATAATCCAAATCTCTGCTACATCAGCTCAGGCTCCCAGGAAAGCTGAGGTATTCCTGAACTCCAAGCAGTCTGGATGGAGAGGATCACTGAGCTTCAAAACTCACATGACCATATATTCGAAAATGTGGTATTTCTCAGCTCTGCAGCTTCACTTTTCTGAAGCACCAAATCACAGAAGAAAGGTTTATCAATGAGAAATCAAGTTTAGGCAAAATTCCATTCAATTAGCATCAATTTCAATGTGAAAACCTTCCTGAAAAATGTGAAATGGAGCTAAAATAACATAAAAAAGCCCTCACTGAACATATAAAGCAAAGGAGCTTTCCAATGTAGGTTTGAACTAGGTTCACCATTAATATTTATGTCATTAAATGGATGGGTATTTTCCTGGCAACAGCCTGATCTCACTGCCTCCTAGGATATTAGAGAGTTTGGCTCAAGCTCATGGCGAGATTTTAGCCAGTTCTTGCTTTCACGGCTGGAGCATGATTTTATACTGTTGAGAAAGAGAGCTTCATGATAGCCTCCAGGCATCAGAAAAGCTCCTTAATTGCTCTCCACAGAATCTGCTGACCAGAGAGATTTCTTGTTATCTTTAAGCAGTCCTGTTTGTGTTGAAGGATCAAAATCACTCACAAAGAAAACAAAACCATCTCCTTTCTCCCCATCCCCACAATGTTTCCAATTATCCTAGATTGCTGTCTCTCTCATTGACTAGTAGGTCATCCAAAAGCTAGGACGTATTATGGAAACAGCCTGTTAGCCTCTTCCCTGGAGTGCCTCAGGGAATTTAGACTCCACTCACGAGGACTGAAAAGTAGACCACGATAAGGGCTGGCTGCACACAGAGCAAGCAAATGCTGCTCCTGCCATTCCTGGGGCCACTCCTGGGGCCACTCCAGAGGAAGTCATTCCTCAAGATGAGAGCAGGATGAGGACAAGGAGCCATCCCCACAGAGATGGTGATTCTATCTCTTAATGCATCAGAAACCAGCTGAAGAGCATAGATAAAACGTTTGAACTCAAGAGTTCATTGAAATCTCTGTGGCTGTACCAAACCAAACCAAAAAAAAGAAAGAAAAAAAAAGAAAAAAAACCCAAACTCTTGGGCTTTCCCCAGCAGAACACATTGAGGAGCAAGTGGTTTGTCACAGATTAGAATCAGACCTCTCCCTCTAACCATAAGCCTTCACCACATCCTCTTATTTGCCACTGTTTGTCTGGGAGGAAACAGCAGAGAGGGGACGTGGTGATGCCACACCTGGCAGATGTCTGCAGGGGAAGAAAGCCTCTACAAATGTCACAGACACTTCTAAATGTCTCTGAATGCACCATCACCCTGCTGGTCTTCGTGTCTGGAAGGTCACGTGGCTCCTCCCAGTGCTCTGTGTGTTTAAATGATACTCTGTTGTAAATAAAGTGCTACTTGAGTGCCAGTAAAAATGCAGGAGACTTTCAGAAAAAGCAAATTACCCCACCTTGTAATTTTATCGAAAACACTGTAAAAATAGCAATACCTTTCATATCCCAAGGAGGAAAATGTGATGGAGATTTATGCTTTTCCTTGAACACGTAGATTTATAACAGTGTGTAATGTACATTCATTTCATCCATATTTATCAACTGCATTGATGCAGAGTCTGGTATCCATTACTTTAATCTATGTAACTTGATCATCAGAAATTTAAACCATAATTTTTAACACATATCACCAAGAATTTCAGTTTGATTCAAAAAAGAAGAGTATATTAAAATCCCAGCTGCAATTAGTTACTAAAACTGAACTTTTTTGCTTAAATACATCTGTTTGTTCACACAGACTCTTGTTCCATTCTGCCTTGTGCTGGGTATTTTACTTCAGATTAATCCTACAACAACTCACTACAAAATACCTTGAGGGTAGAAGAAAAAAAACCCCAAAACTACAGTTAAGGATCATATTTGGAAAAATTCCTGTAAATAAATCTTTTACATCTTGGCAAAGTGAAATCAGGAATTGAAGAGTCAGTGACAGCAGTAGCCTCTAGTCACTTAGAGTGAAGTGGAAAAAATAATTCCAGGCCAAGATCAAAGGCTCCAATTGACAGACAGCAGAAATTAAACCCAGATACCATTTCATAAACATGGAGTGATTGACGTTCACCACATGGTTATTGTCCAGCAATGGAAAATAAAACATCTGTACTCCTCAAAATCCTGAATGGATGACCCAGAACTGAAATCACTCAGTTGCCTGGTGCTAAGAAGGTGTTCCACTGTTTTCTTTCCCCGTTCTGATTTCATCCTTTCAGCACCATTAATGGTGGAATACCTGGATAGTTAGAAAATAGTACATTAGAATAAGCATATGTTCATTTTCTGACAGGAAAGGACCTTTGTTTTTCTCATCTTTGGACCCATATTTTATTATTCATACTGAAGGTAAACATCAACAATTCCACAAATTTCAATGGGTTTAGTTTGAATATAGCAAGTAACACAATTTTACATGAAACTGATAGGAAGAGGAAGCTGTCTGTAATGTTGCAGAACCAATGTTTAAATATTTGTATTTCATGCTTTCTAAGGGAGGCAAATTACATTTTTCAGAATAATTTTTCACAACTTCTTTTTTTTCTCTCTGCCTTCCTTATTGTTTTTCTCATTTCAGAACTATAGAAACAAAATACAAATAAAACAATGGAAATGTACAAATATACAAATTAAAAAAAATGGAAATGAAGAGAGCATGTGGGAGCTTGCTGTTGAAACCTTTGCATTACTGGGACCAGCAAGGTGATGTTTTTCAGTGAGAGCTACAAATTATGAAAATGACCACTGAAGAGGACAAATCATTTGCTATTTAGAATGAACTTTTTTATTGGTAATATTGATTGGTTTTATGTTACTATTCTTAGTAACTCCATCAAGGAGTTATCCCTTGAATAATGTCCACAAAATTTGTCTGAACTGCTGGCTGTTAAATTATTTTCCTTAGGCAAGAAATAGTAGGAGAAAGACAAAGAACTTAGGACTTGTGGCACATAGACTTCCAAAAAAAAGGAGGGCCCTGTTGCAAAAAAGTGTCTTTGTTTGAATAATTCCATTGCTTTCTTTACAATAACATCTATATTAAACTGTGATAGATGTGGAAATGTCTTATTAATGTCTTACTAAACCAGGAGCATGGGTGAAAGTTGTTCTCAGAGGTTTTCAGGTTTTGTTGCTGTAAGAGAAAGATCTTGCCCACCATAACCAGAGCTAAAAAAATGTGTTCCACAGCCATGTTAGTCCTATTGTATGAGGGCTAAACTCAACCTGAAGCACTGAAGAGGCATTGAAAATTAGAAGATAGAAAAAAAAAATCAGACCTTCTCTATTCAAACTTCAAAGTATTTCCTCCACAGTTCATTAAATGTAGTCGCTGGCTGGATTCAGAGGTAGAGATGTTCAAAATAAGGTTTTACAAAAGTAATTTGTTCTGTTTCAGATTTTTCTTCAGCTGCAATGCAGTTGTCCTCCTCAACTGCAAATACAGAATAAAACATCAGCAAGGGAGAAAAAGACATGTCTCGTCACTTTGAGAAATGTGGGAGGTATGCTGGGCCTCTAAAAAGCTCTCATTTTCTGTTTGAATTGGACAGGTTCCAAGAAATTCAGCTACTCACCAGAAACTTATCTAAAGCTCAAACTCAACAATATTTAGCAGAACATCTCAAAACCGCAGTGGCACCCATGAGTTCCCTCCATTATTTCTCCTGGAAAAATCACGAAAACAGCCTCTTTTCCAGAGACAAATTCCTTCAACAACAGCAGTGAAAAATGCAGATTAAAAAAATGCCATGCCTTTTTTTCAAATTCTTTTTTTTTTCCTTTCCTATATCTTCCACTTGCTAGCAGCCCAGCTTCCAGAGAGCACCAAATGTTTTTTCTCTTAAGCTTCTCTTGTATCCTCCAGTATTATGGCAGCCCACACAAAACTAGATGTAGCAGAGGAACAAATAAATCCCTTGCACCTCAGAGGCTTCATCCTAGGTGTTGTTCTAGCAGTGGGCAGAGGTCCACAGTATCATTACATTGTGAGGCAGTTCAGCCCTCCTGAGCCAGCACCCTTCAAGACTTGTTACCATAACACCCAAATTTTCTCCCTGCTGAGCAACTCCCACCACCAAAAATATGCAAAGTGACAGCACTGCACCTCCACTGTGCTGTCTGCTGGAGAGGCTGATTCCTCCATTGTCTGCACCTACGTGATGAGGTTGAGATGCAGCTGCTGGGCTTTTTTTTTTTTTTTTTTTTAAAGACATCTACATTTTTTTCTGCTGGTGAGACGAGCAGAGATTTTCTGTCAGTCATCGTGTTTCCTACAGCTGCCATTACACCACTTGAAAACAGACCCCAGGTGACCTGAATCCCAGACCCCTCAGCCCAGGCAATATGTGAGCTGCCATATGTCGCTGTGGGTAATAGCTGACACTGAACAGGTGTATGTCATCACAGCAGACCATCTGGAGGGCAGAAGATATTAAAAAAAAATTAAAAAAAGGAATTAAGGTACATTTCCAACATACAAGTCTTTTTGGGTGACTTTTTCAAGGAAACCTGGGTGTGTAATGTCTGCCTTTTTTGTTTTCTTTCAGTGACAAATGACAGGAGCCATGACACACGTTTTACTCGACCTGATTCTACTTTTGTAGAATCTACCTTCAAACCTGATTAATAACCATTGCAAAAAAAGCCACAAAGATTTCATTAGGGTTCCTTGCTTTAGCCTCTTCCCATTAACCTCAGCAGTGGAGAGGAGGGTACCACAAAAATGTTGTACACAAAGCATGAGTTGACCAGGCAGTAGCCAAGATGAAGAGACCCAAGCACCCAAGCACCAGTCTGGTTAGTGGAAATGGACTGAGAAAGCTGCTGAAAATATTCTGGTCATCCCACTTGCCTCTGTGAGCTGAGCCAAAGCAATGGTATCTGTTCTCTTTGGAATTTGTCTTTGGAAGTTTGGAATTTTGAATGGTTCTTCAATGACACATCAGGAAATCTGAATCCAGATGCTCAAAATTATGTGGGAATTGTATGGATTGGTTTGGTTTTGTGTATTTCTGGTTTGGGTTTTTTTTCCCCCCTAATAGCCAGAAATCTAACATCAAAGAGGTAGGGGCACTTCATAGAACATGCCTTTTTTACAAGGTTTCTGAAGAAAAAACTGAGTCCTCTCTAAGTTTGGCAAATTATATAAAAGGAAAACAGGTAGTGACAGGGTTTGATTTGACAGCACAAACTTAAACATGGAATTTGTAGGACTCACAACTGCCAATATCTCAGGGTTCTGTGATATAGACCAAAGCCTTGGATGTTCAGGTTTAGCATCCTGGCTGAGGTCGTGCTATAAAACCTGGATATATCCAGAAACTTCCCAAATATTGCTTTTTACCCAAGTTTAATTTGGACTCCATGCATAGTAGCATTATAGCTTTAAAAAAATTCATTTGTGCAAATAAAAGCTGGGTGGCACTATTTATGTATAGTTTTAAACTTCAGGATAACTGATACATTTTTTTACCACCTTAGAGTAATCTGGTTGTGAGTTGCAGGATTTTAGCTGTTTAGGGATTTATTTTTTTGGGGGTGGGGAGTGGTTTGGTATTGTTTGGGGGTTTTTTTGACATATTACCTCAACAAAAGCCATTAGTTGCCCTACATGCTTGTTTCAGCCTCATTTGAATGTCTTTTTTGCAGCAGTTTACAATGTCAATGAATTTTATGTTCTAAGTATTAAACCTCTGTTAATTGTTGATCCAAAGATTGCCAGAGCCAGTGGAAACCAGCCAATTTTCTTACAGAAATGTCATTGCCTTTAAGAGTTTTAGAAATCAATACAATTTTCTAAGTTAATTCTTCATATTCATAAATGATAATAACGTGTAATATTTAAGGTGGTCTTTTGTTTTAAACAAAGGAGAGCATAACACCTCTGAATCTCATAATCAAGTCATTTCACTCATTTTCTTATTACCATGGTTTCCAGATGAACGAGATACACAAAGTGTGGCTCCAGATCTTACAAGCAAAAGAATGATTTCCTGGTGCAACTCCACTGAATTTAACAGAGTTTACATCAGGGAGTAATTCTGCCCAGCAGGATTAAGCAAGTAATTTACATAAAATTGGTACTGTACACCATGTGTCGAGCTGATGAATTTGCTGAGAGATTGACTTTATAACAGTGGGCTTGTATCACATGTTATAATTATTTGTATCATCCTTGGCTTCTTATTGTGATGTACATTACACATCCCAAAGGAGCTGGATAAAGGACATGCAATCCGACATCATGCTGCTGAAACACACAGCAGCTGGAGGAACAACACATAGACTTTTCTCTTTGGACATTGTAAATGTATCCAGAAGTATTTATTTTACAAGAGAGGAAATTAGGTGAGTGAGTGGCTTGTCTGGAAAGCACACTTAATCTCTTGTCCTCTTGGTTTTTTGTTGCTTGACATTTTTTAATGCAATTTAAATTAATTGGATATTTGACAATAACGCAGGGCATCTTGAACTCTAGGTCAAGTGACACTTTCATGTTGCTTAGAACCTTAAATAAAATTAAAGTTTACTTTTACAAGGGACTGTTTTTATGATTTTATCACAGATCTACAGAACCACGTGTTTGTCCAGAAATGCAAAGAAGCAAAATAAACTGAAATGTGAAATTAGTACCAGCTGAAAGGAGAAATTTCTTCTAGAGAAGAGCAGTTCCCACCACGGAAGAGTCTCCGAAGACAACGGATGGCATGTAGAGGAAACCAGCATGGATAAATGTGCAGCTGAGAGAAAAACAGGTCCCACTGTCTGGAAGAGCAAATCTGCCAGTTTGACATTCCTGAATGTCAAGGGAAGTTCAGGGAAGGGAAGTTCAGGGAAGTTCAGGGAAGTTCAGGGAAGGGAAGGGAAGGGAAGGGAAGGGAAGGGAAGGGAAGGGAAGGGAAGGGAAAGACAGGACAACTTGAGCTTGACTCACATCAAATAACCAAGGAGGTTAAATGGGTCTCTAACCATCATCCACTTGAATGTCCAAGTTCACTAGGAAACTTCCAGCTTTTTTATTTCC